>NC_057814.1:124628559-124928559 GCF_018294505.1 Triticum aestivum | reverse complement strand
TCTTGCAAGTCTATAGTCACCTACTATGTGTTATGATCCGGCAACCCCGAAGTGACAATAATCGGGACCACTCCCGGTGATGACCATAGTTTGAGGAGTTCATGTATTCACTATGTGTTAATGCTTTGGTCCGGTACTCTATTAAAAGGAGGCCTTAATATCCCTTAGTTTCTGTTAGGACCCCGCTGCCACGGGAGGGTAGGACAAAAGATGTCATGCAAGTTCTTTTCCATAAGCACGCATGACTATATTCGGAATACATGCCTACATTTCATTGATGAATTGGAGCTAGTTATGTGTCACCCTATGTTATGACTGTTACATGATGAACTGCATCCAGCATAATTCTCCATCACCGATCCAATGCCTACGAGCTTTTCACATATTGTTCTCCGCTTATTTACTTTTCCGTTGCTACTGTTACAATCACTACAAAACTCAAAAATATTACTTTTGTTACCGTTATCGTTACTATCATATTACTTTGCTACTAAATACTTTGCTGCAGATACTAAGTTATCCAGGTGTGGTTGAATTGACAACTCAACTGCTAATACTTGAGAATATTCTTTGGCTCCCCTTGTGTCGAATCAATAAATTTGGGTTTCATACTCTACCCTCGAAAACTGTTGCGATCCCCTATACTTGTGGGTTATCCGTACGATATTAATTGCACGTTGAACGCTCGCCATTGGAGCAGTCTAAGTCATTGGATTGACTTAGTTTGATGGCCAAGATCAGTTGGATCTGCCCTTTTGGTTTTTTTATATTGGTATAGATGTACCGGCTCAGTATTTCGGAGGTGCTCATAGCGATAGCGTGTGCGTGCGTTCATAAGCATGAGTGTATTTGTGTATGTATGAGCGTTTACATCTGTACTATCTTTAAAAAAACTTAGCTATCTCATAGTATTATGCAGAGGAAAAACTAGAACCGGATACTTTTTTTAGTTAGAATTGTTGCATTTTATTAAATGGCGGCAAACTCCGAGGCTACCACCAAAATGACACTTTCAAGTGGCACCTTCAACCTAGATTTACATAGCTTATTCATGCAACCTTTTCTGGATAGGATATGTGCAACATTATTAGCTGATCATCGCACCCATCTGATCTCGACCTCCTCAAAGCCTAGGAGCAGGTTCTTGATACGTCTCCAATGTATCTATCATTTTTTACTGTTACATGCTATTATATTATCTATTTTGGATGTTTAATGGGCTTTAATATGCTCTTTTATATTATTTTTGGGACTAACCTATTAACCGAAGGCCTAGTGCAAATTGCTATTTTTTTGCCTATTTTAGTGTTTCGCAGAAAAGGAATATCAAACGGAATCCAAACGGAACGAAACCTTCGCGAGGATCTCTCTTGGAACAAACGCAATCCAGGAGACTTGGAGTGGAAGTCAGAGGCACAAATAGGCGGCCACGAGACAGGAGGGCGCGCCCAGGGGGGTAGGCGCGCCCCCCACCCTCGTGGGCCCCTCGTAGCTCCACCGACCTACTTCTTTCGCCTATATATAGTCTTATACCCTGAAAACATCCGGGGGAGCCACGAAACCACTTTTCCACCGCCGCAACCTTCTGTACCCGTGAGATCCCATCTTGGGGCCTTTTCCGGCGATCTGCTGGAGGGGGATTCAATCACGGAGGGCTTCTACATCAACACCATAGCCTCTCCGATGATGTGTGAGTAGTTTACCACAGACCTTCGGGTCCATAGTTATTGGCTAGATGGCTTCTTCTCTCTCTTTGGTTCTCAATACAAAGTTCTCCTCGATGTTCTTGGAGATCTATTTGATGTAATACTTTTTGCGGTGTGTTTGTCGAGATCTGATGAATTGTGGGTTTATGATCAAGATTATCTATGAACAATATTTGATTCTTCTCTGAATTCTTATATGCATGATTTGATATCTTTGCAAGTCTCTTCGAATTATCGACTTAGTTTGGCCTACTAGATTGATCTTTCTTGCAATGGGAGAAGTGCTTAGCTTTGGGTTCAATCTTGCGGTGTCCTTTCCCAGTGACAGTAGGGGCAGCAAGGCACGTATTGTATTGTTGCCATCGAGGATAAAAAGATGGGGTTTATATCATATTGCTTGAGTTTATCCCTCTACATCATGTCATCTTGCTTAATGCGTTTCTCTGTTCTTACGAACTTAATACTCTAGATGCATGCTGGATAGCGGTCGATGTGTGGTGTAATAGTAGTAGATGCAAAATCGTTTCGGTCTACTTGACACGGACGTGATGCCTATGTTCATGATCATGCCTAGATATTCTCATAACTATGCGCTTTTCTATCAATTGCTCGGTAGTAATTTGTTCACCCACCGTAATATCTGCTATCATGAGAGAAGCCACTAGTGAAACCTATGTCCCTCGGGTCTATTTTACATCATATTAGTTTCCAGTCAACTAGCTATTTTTGTCGCCGTTTATTTTGTAATCTTTACTTTCCAATCTATACAACAAAAATACCAAAAAATATTTATCGTATTATCTTTATCAGATCTCACTTTTGCAAGTGGTCGTGAAGGGATTGACAACCCCTTTATCGCATTGGTTGCAAGGTTCTTGATTGTTTGTGCAGGTACTAGGCGACTTGCGTGTAGTCTCCTACTGGATTGATACCTTGGTTCTCAAAAACTGGGGGAAATACTTAAGCTACTTTGCTGCATCACCCTTTCCTCTTCAAGGGAAAACCAACGCATGCTCAAGAGGTAGCAAGAAGGATTTCTGGCGCCGTTGCCGGGGAGATCTACGCACAAGTCAATACATACCAAGTACCCATCACAAACTTTTCTCCCTCGCATTACATTATTTGTCATTCGCCTCTCGTTTTCCTCTCCCCCACTTCACCCTTGCCGTTTTATTCGCCCCTTTTTCCGTTCGTCTCTTTTCGCTTGTTTCTTCTGTGCTTGTGTGTTGATTGATTGTTTGTCACGATGGCTCAAGATAATACTAAATTATGTGACTTCTCCAATACCAACAACAATTACCCATGCTGAATCTTGTGAAATTAATGCTGCTTTGTTGAATCTTGTCATGAAAGATCAATTTTTTGGCCTTCCTAGTGAAGATGCCGCTACCCATCTAAACAACTTTGTTGATTTGTGCGGTATGCAAAAGAAGAAAGATGTGGACAATGATATTGTTAAATTGAAGCTATTTCCTTTTTCGCTTAGAGATCGTGCTAAAACTTGGTTCTCTTCTTTGCCTAAAAATAGTATTGATTCATGGAATAAGTGCAAAGATGTTTTTATCTCTAAGTATTTTCCTCCCGCTAAGATTATCTCTCTTAGAAACGATATTATGAATTTTAAGCAACTTGATCATGAGCATGTTGCACAAGCTTGGGAGAGGATGAAATTAATGATACGTAATTGCCCTACACATGGTTTGAATTTATGGATGATTATACAAAAAATTTATGCCGGATTGAATTTTGCTTCTAGAAATCTTTTAGATTCGGCCGCGGGAGGCATTTTTATGGAAATCACTTTAGGAGAAGCTACTAAACTCCTAGATAATATTATGGTTAATTATTCTCAATGGCACACCGAAAGATCTACTAGTAAAAAAGTTCATGCGATTGAAGAGATTAATGTTTTGAGTGGAAAGATGGATGAACTTATGAAATTGTTTGGTAATAAGAGTGTTTCTTCTGATCCTAATGATATGCCCTTGTCCACTTTGATTGAGAATAATAATGAATCTATGGATGTGAATTTTGTTGGTAGGAACAATTTTGGTAACAACGCGTATAGAGGAAACTTTAATTCTAGGCCGTTTCCTAGTAATTCCTCTAATAATTATGGTAATTCCTACAACAACTCTTATGGAAAATTTAATAAGATGCCCTCTGATTTTGAGACTAGTGTTAAAGAATTTATGAATTCGCAAAAGAATTTCAATGCTTTGCTTGAAGAAAAATTGCCTAAGATTGATGAGTTGGCGAGGAACGTGGATAGAATTTCTCTTGATGTCGATTCTTTGAAACTTAGATCTATTCCACCTAAGCATGATATCAATGAGTCCCTCAAAGCCATGAGAATTTCCATTGATGAGTGCAAAGAAAGAACCGCTAGGATGCGTGCTAAAAAGGATTGCTTTGTGAAAGCGTGTTATTCTGGTTTTCATGATAAGAATGATGAAGATCTAAAAGTGATTAATGTGTATCCTATTAAATCTTTGTTTTCCAATATGAATCTTGATAAAGATGGGACTGGATATGAGTCAACTTTAGTTAAAAGGCGTCCCAATGATTCGGAGTTTTCAGATCTTGATGCAAAAATTAATAAAAGTGGGATTGAAGAGGTCAAAACTTTACATAGCAATGAACCCACTATTTTGGATTTCAAGGAATTTAATTATGATAGTTGCTCTTTGATAGATTGTATTTCCTTGTTGCAATCCGTGTTAAATTCTCCGCATGCTTATAATCAAAATAAAGCTTTTACTAAACATATCGTTGATGCTTTAATGCAATCTTATGAAGAAAAACTTGAATTAGAAGTTTCTATTCCTAGAAAACTTTATGATGAGTGGGAACCTACTATTAAAATTAAGATTAAAGATCATGAATGCTATGCTTTATGTGATTTGGGTGCTAGTGTTTCCACGATTCCAAAAACTTTGTGTGATGTGTTAGGTTTCCGTGAATTTGATGATTGTTCTTTAAATTTGCACCTTGCGGATTCCACCATTAAGAAACCTATTAGAAGGATTAAAGATGTTCTTATTGTTGCAAATAGGAATTATGTGCCCGTAGATTTCATTGTTCTTGATATAGATTGCAATCCTACATGTCCTATTATTCTTGGTAGACCTTTCCTTAGAACGATTGGTGCAATTATTGATATGAAAGAAGGAAATATTAGATTCCAATTTCCATTAAGGAAAGGCATGGAACACTTTCCTAGGAGGAAAATTAAATTACCTTATGAATCTATTATGAGAGCCACTTATGGATTGCATACCAAAGATGACAATACCTAGATCTATTCTTGTTTTTATGCCTAGCTAGGGGCGTTAAACGATAGCGCTTGTTGGGAGGCAATCCAATTTTATTTTTGTTCCTTGCTTTTTGTTCCTGTTTAGTAATAAATAATTCATCTAGCCTCTGGTTAGATGTGGTTTTATGTTTTAATTGGTGTTTGTGCCAAGTAGAACCTTTGGGAAGACTTGGGTGAAGTCTTTGCGATCTTGCTGTAAAAACAGAAACTTTAGCGCTCACGAGATTAGCTGCCATTTTTTACTGGAGAGTGCTTTTAGGTTGATTCTTTTTTAAGATGATTAATAGATAAATTCCTCACGTCCACCTATTTATTTCAGAATTTTTGGATTTCAAGAAGTATACGTTTGAAAAAGATTACTACAGACTGTTCTGTTTTTGACAGATTCTGTTTTTCGTGTGTTGTTTGCTTATTTTGATGAATCTATTGCTAGTATCGGGGGGTATGAACCAGAGAGAAATTGGAATACAGTAGGTTTAACACCAATATAAATAAATAATGAGTTCATTACAGTACCTTAAAGTGGTGGTTTGTTTTCTTACCTAACGGAGCTCATGAGATTTTCTGTTTAAGTTTTGTGTTGTGAAGTTTTCAAGTTTTTGGGTAAAGATTTGATGGATTTTGGAATAAGGAGTGGCAAGAGCCTAAGCTTGGGGATGCCCAAGGCACCCCAAGGTAAAATTCAAAAACAACCAAAAGCCTAAGCTTGGGGATGCCCCGGAAGGCATCCCCTCTTTCGTCTTCGTCTATCGGTAACTTTATTTGAGGCTGTATTTTTATTCACCACATGATATGTGTTTTGCTTGGAGCGTCTTGTATGATTTGAGTATTTGATTTTTAGTTTACCACAATCATCCTTGCTGTACACACCTTTTTGGGGAGACACACATGAATCGGAATTTATTAGAATACTCTATGTGCTTCACTTATATCTTTTGAGCTAGATAACTTTTGCTCTAGTGCTTCACTTATATCTTTTAGAGCACAGTGGTGGTTTTATTTTATAAAAATTATTGATCTCTCATGCTTCACTTATATTATTTTGGGAGTCCTTTAGAACAGCATGGTAATTTGCTTTGGCTATAAAATTAGTCCTAATATGATAGGCATCCAAGATAGGTATAATAAAAACTTCCATATATAGTGCATTGAATACTATGAGAAGTTTGATACTTGATGATTGTTTTGAGATATGAAGATGGTAATATTAGAGTCATGCTAGTTGAGTAATTGTGAATTTGAGAAATACTTGTGTTGAGGTTTGCAAGTCTCGTAGCATGCACGTATGGTAAACATTGTGTGACAAATTTGAAGCATGAGGTGTTCTTTGATTGTCCTCCTTATGAGTGGCGGTCGGGGACGAGCGATGGTCTTTTCCTACCAATCTATCCCCCTAGGAGCATGCGCGTAGTGCTTGGTTTTGATGAATTGTAGATTTTTGCAATAAGTATGTGAGTTCTTTATGACTAATGTTGAGTCCATGGATTATACGCACTCTCACCCTTCCATCATTGCTAGCCTCTTCGGTACCGTGCATTGCCCTTTCTCACCTTGAGAGTTTGTGCAAACTTCGCCGGTGCATCCAACCCCCGTGATATGATACGCTCTATCACACATAAACCTCCTTATATCTTCCTCAAAACAGCCACCATACCTACCTATTATGGCATTTCCATAGCCATTCCGAGATATATTGCCATGCGACTTTTCACCGTTCCGTTTATTATGACACGCTTCATCATTGTCATATTGCCTTGCATGATCATGTAGTTGACGTCGTATTTGTGGCAAGGCCACCATGCATAATTTTTCATACATGTCACTCTTGATTCATATCCCGGTACACCGCCGGAGGCACATATAGATTCATATTTTGTTTTAGTATCGAGTTGTAATCCTTGAGTTGTAAATAAATAGAAGTGTGATGATCATCATTATTAGAGCATTGTCCCGTGTGAGGAAATAAAAAAAGGAAGAGAAAGGCCAAATAAAAAAAGAGAAGGCCCAAAAAAATGAGAGAAAAAGAGAGAAGGGACAATGCTACTATCCTTTTTCCACACTTGTGCTTCAAAGTAGCACCATGATCTTCATGATAGAGAGTTTCTTATTTTGTCACTTTCATATACTAGTGGGAATTTTTCATTATAGAACTTGGCTTGTATATTCCAACAATGGGCTTCCTCAAATGCTCTAGGTCTTCGTGAGCAAGCAAGTTGGATGCACACCCACTTAGTTTCTTTTGTTGAGCTTTCATACATTTATAGCTCTAGTGCATCCGTTGCATGGCAATCCCTACTCCTTGCATTGACATCAATTGATGGGCATCTCCATAGCCCGTTGATTAGCCGCGTCGATGTGAGACTTTCTCCTTTTTTTGTCTTCTCCACACAACCTCCATCATCATATTCTATTCCACCCATAGTGCTATGTCCATGGCTCGCGCTCATGTATTGTGTGAAAGTTGAAAAAGTTTGAGAATAGTAAAGTATGAAACAATTGCTTGGCTTGTCGTCGGGGTTGCGCATGATGAGAGCATTTTGTGTGACGAAAATGAAGCAGGGCCAAAGTATATGATTTTGTAGGGATGAGCTTTCTTTGGCTATGTTATTTTGAGAAGACATAATTGCTTAGTTAGTATGCTTGAAGTATTATTATGTTTATGTCAATACTAAACTTTTGTCTTGAATCTTTCGGATCTGAACATTCATGCCACAATAAAGAAAATTACATTAAAAATTATGTTAGGTAGCATTCCACATCAGAAATTCTGTTTTTATCATTTACCTACTCGAGGACGAGAAGGAATTAAGCTTGGGGATGCTTGATACGTCTCCAACGTATCTATAATTTTTTATTGTTCCATGCTATTATATTATCTGTTTTGGATGTTTAATGGGCTTTAACATGCTCTTTTATATTATTTTTGGGACTAACCTATTAACCGAAGGCCCAGTGCAAATTGCTATTTTTTTGCCTATTTTAGTGTTTCGCAGAAAAGGAATATCAAACGGAATCCAAACGGAACAAAACCTTCGCGAGGATCTTTCTTGGAACAAACGCAATCCAGGAGACTTGGAGTGGAAGTCAGAGATGCAACGAGGCGACCACGAAGCAGGAAGGCGCGCCCAGGGGGGTAGGCGCGCCCCCCACCCTTGTGGGCCCCTCGTAGCTCCACAGACCTAATTCTTTCACCTATATATACTCTTATACCCTGAAAACATCTGGGGGAGCCACGTAACCACTTTTCCACCGCCGCAACCTTCTGTACCCATGAGATCCCATCTTGGGGCCTTTTCCGGCGATCTGCCGGAGGGGAATTCGATCACGGAGGGCTTCTACATCAACACCATAGCCTCTCCGATGATGTGTGAGTAGTTTACCACAGACCTTCGGGTCCATAGTTATTGGCTAGATGGCTTCTTATCTCTCTTTGGTTCTCAATACAAAGTTCTCCTCGATGTTCTTGGAGATCTATTCGATGTAATACTTTTTGCGGTGTGTTTGTCGAGATCCAATGAATTGTGGGTTTATAATCAAGATTATCTATGAACAATATTTGATTCTTCTTTGAATTCTTATATGCATGGTTTGATATCTTTGCAAGTCTCTTCGAATTATCGATTTAGTTTGGCCTACTAGATTGATCTTTCTTGCAATGGGAGAAGTGCTTAGCTTTGGGTTCAATCTTGCGGTGTCCTTTCCCAATGACAGTAGGGGCAGCAAGGCACATATTGTATTGTTGCCATCGACGATAAAAAGATGGGGTTTATATCATATTGCTTGAGTTTATCCCTCTACATCATGTCATCTTGCTTAATGCGTTACTCTGTTCTTATGAACTTAATACACTAGATGTATGCTGGATAGCAGTCGATGTGTGGAGTAATAGTAGTAGATGCAGAATCGTTTAGGTCTACTTGACACGGACGTGATGCCTATGTTCATGATCATGCCTAGATATTCTCATAACTATGCGCTTTTTTATCAATTGCTCGGCAGTAATTTTTTCACCCACCATAATATATGCTATCATGAGAGAAGCCACTAGTGAAATCTATGGCCCCCGGGTCTATTTTACATCATATTAGTTTCCCGTCAACCAGCTATTTCTGTCACCGTTTATTTTGCAATCTTTACTTTCCAATCTATACAACAAAAATACCAAAAATATTTATCTTATTATCTTTATCAGATCTCACTTTTGCAAGTGGCCGTGAAGGGATTGACAACCCCTTTATCGCGTTGGTTGCAAGGTTCTTGATTGTTTGTGCAGGTACTAGGCGACTTGCGTGTAGTCTCCTACTAGATTGATACCTTGGTTCTCAAAAACTGGGGGAAATACTTACGCTACTTTGCTGCATCACCCTTTCCTCTTTAAGGGAAAACCAACGCATGCTCAAGAGGTATCAGTTCTTTATTTCAAGCACCACCTGATCTTGTTCGTCGTTGATAGGGAATCAGTCTCCAGGAGGAGCTTCCGAGCGTTCATCTTCGTGGCCAACTGGACAGCACGACCACATGATAGTACCTCCGCGAGCTCAAGATCGACAGCAGCGGGGGAAAATGACATGCACCTACAAGAAATGCACCATCATGGTCTCTAAGGATCAAGGGCGGAGCTGGAGCTAAAGTGACGCCGATGCACTGCCTTAACATAGCATAATTTTTGGACCAACGGTGTATTGAATAAAAGTGTGTGTCGTAAATATAAATCCATTTGACATATAGAAATAGAACTCAATACGATTTTATGCACAAGAAAATAGAATGAAAAATTAGTAAGCCTAGAAGAATATATTTTGCACTCATCATATAATTCAGGGTTAGGGCATCCAAATTCGTGGTACCTGCACACCTTAAGTAGAAAAGTTGGGCTTTGTGACCTGCTTTGCTTCTCTGACGTGTTTAACTCTGTTGCTTCCCCAAGGCAAGCAAGATCAATTCAGCCGAACCAAACCACTCGCATAGGCTAACATCATGCTTTCAGATAGTTCCCCAAGAACTTCATAAGGTATGCCACGGTATGGTGTTTGTTCGGCATACCGTCGAATAAGTTAACACTGTAGTTGGAGCAGATTTGGCCTCAGCGTTGCTTTGCTTTGTGGCTGCAGTTGGTTACTGTGTCAATGGCACAATAGGTCACCAAGTAACACTAATAGAAGAAGCGATATCATAGAGACCATAATGGGATGTACTTCCAAAGGAACAAGGTCGCATGGGTTTACCAATATCTTTGGCCCTTATATTTCCTTTGAAAAGAGATGTAGTCAAATTTTCCTTTACTACTATTATATTATCACTTATCGGAACTCGTGTTTTAGCCTTCTTTGTGGCTCTTGGTTTGATGTCGACTTCGATGGCACACTTGTCACATCCCAAAAACCAAAAAAAATCCAAAGTTTGAAATGTGGAAAATAAAATTAAGGTCAAATAAAAATTAAAATGTGTTGGTGCTTGCTTGATCTCAGCTAAATTTGACTAGGAGTTGAGAGAACTAAGCGTAACTGTGGCTCGAAATAAAATTGGGATCTATTTAGAACCCTAAATTGTCATTTAGGTATTACTCTAAATGTCAAAATGAAGCTATAAAATTGTGTGTGATAGATATTTTGGGTTGGAAATGATTGTCTCCCAAATATTATCTGAACCCCTAAAGCGAAATTAAGAATTAAATTGAGCCCTAAAAATATTTGGGGAATAAATTAATGTCCTAAAATTAGGGCGACGGTCCATTTATTTAAATTGGACTAAAAATAGTTTTCTTAGGACCCAAAAAATATTTTGAGCCTCTGTAAATTTCCCATGATGATTGGAGTAATTTGATCTTTGAATCAATTCAAAAATCAAAAGGGAATAATTATAATATTCAAAATAAGGCTGTAAATTTCGTTAGTATTTTGGCAAGACTATAGTCCTAAATATTAGGATGAGCCTTTGTATATTTTTTCCTAGAATGATTGGAAAAAGTTTGATGTTGAACCAAATTCAAATTTAAAAAGCGGAAAACAAAACAAAAGATAAAATGGGAAGAAAAGTAAAGGAAACAGAAAACCTAACCTATGGCCGGGCCCATCTAAACTAACACGCGCACAGTAAGCCGAAGCAGCCCAGCCCAACCTGCTAAGCTAAGCGGTGTGCACGTGCTAAAACACTAGTCGTTAGATCTCCCATATCCAATGGCCAGCTCTATCGTCAGCCTACCGCAAAAATCCGGCGTGCACGCCCGCTGCACGCATGAACCACACGTTCGCCATGACCCCAAGCACGAGATGCCTCACACCCATGTTTATAAATCCCCCTCATCTGCTTTGCATTTTTTCCCTTGTCCACAACTCGTCCCGTCGCTAGGCTACCGCCAAACCGAGCCAGCATCACCGCCTCTACCATTGTCGCATCGCTCGATTTTGATGAAAACCGTCCACACTAGGTCACTCCACCACCGCCATTGCATGTGTCGTCTATTTGCGCATCGCCTGGACATAGCCCACATGACCAGAGCCCCATCTGAGTCAACCGAACCTCGCCGCCGCCACATCGAAGACTCTAGCAAGGTGAGCGTGAACTTGATGCTGCCATCTTGTCCACCCTGTTTACCATGCATGCGTGCATTGCACTGGCCATTTGGTCTTCCCAGGACTGCTTGAGTCTGAGTAGCAGATCTACACCCCACGAGATCCTCCATGGCCCAAAACTTCGATGATCTGCCATCGACGACTCCATTGACCCCAACGACAACTGACGCCATCATCACCTGCTTCATGACGAGATGCACGCCATGGACCACACCACCGTCGCCTAGGACCATCGGAGCCTCGAGCACATCTATTCCTGAGCCATCACTGTCGTCCCTGACTTTTCCAGTGTTTGGGTTTGGGCCTAAACATTATCCTAGGAACTTTATTTGGCTCTTCAATGTTAGGGGTAGGCATTTCTAGGCTTACCTGCTACGCGGTTCTCCCATATGCACATAACGTTGTTACTGGCGCAAATGCTAGGTCTCGGTAACTTCAAGGTGGTAGCAAGCTCGCCTACAGTGTCTCACATAGTATGTCGGTGCAACAATGCTCCTCGGTTGGGTTTTGTGAACCTTCTATAGACCTGGTTGAACGGATTTGGGAACCGTCCATGAGCGGTTTCAGAAACTTCCCTACGGTATTAGAAAGGTTATGTCAATTCTTTCTTTTTTGTTTTTCATTAGTTTTATTTTGGTTATTTAATTTTTTTTCTATTATTGTTTAAATATGTGGCAACTTTTATAAAATACATGTTTAACAATTTAGGTATATATGCTGAACATATTTCAGATACAAACCGAGCATTTTTTAAATACATGTTGAACATTTGCAAAATGCACATAGAACATTTTACTAATACATGGTGAACATTTTTAAACACATGTAACATTTTGCTATGTGTTACAATAGTTTCTTCAAATGACGCACACATTTTTTATATGTAATGAATATTTTTTATAAAATTGTGCACATAAATTTTAACATTTCATGAACATTTTTTAATGTCTTGAAACAAAATTATAAACACACAAAAAATTTAAAAATGTCAAGAATCAGTTTTTCAAAGGTACAAACATTTTTTTTACAAATTATGTGAACAAATTTTGTATTTTTATGTAAATTTTTTAAAAACTCTCATGAATATATTTTTTAAACATGCGAACATTTTAACTGATACGGACATTTTTTTTAGGCTGTGAATAGCTTTAAAAGTTATGCAAACAAAATTTTATATTTCGTGAACATTTTTTAGTGCACGCTGAACACTGTGAAAGAATATTTTAAATATTTTTTATTATACATATTTGTAATATTTTCCAAATATAAGTATGGGTAGAAAATAGAAAGAAAAGAAACAAAAATATTAATCAAAAGAGTTAAATACACCTATGGTACATGAACTTGCACGGCCGGTACAGATTTATACAACAACTTGAAAAACGACACAAATTGATCACCAAACTTGTGTTTTGAGTACATTTAGGTACATTTCCGTCTATATTGCCGTTAGGGCACCGTTAACTTTGCCTACGTGGCACATCAAACGTTGTAGTGGGCCCATGCTCTATCTCACTTTATTGTGTGGCCCCACCTGTCAGCTGCAAGGAGAAATCAATAGTTTAAAAATATGCAGTGTACATGATTCGAACTCGCGAGCATTCTCCTCAGTCAAGCTGTGCTTACTACTAAGCCCAAACTACTTCCAGTTTAAAAAGGAGATAGTCTTGTTTCCATACCTTTGTTCTGGAGAGTAAGAGCAACTCTAGATCCGGCCGGCCTGCAAAATATATTTGCAATTCGCGAAAAAACGCCTTTACGGGCCGGCGTGAATGGCCGCAGTTGCAGACCCGTAAAAAAAATATTTGCGGAATATGCTTTTTTATGGGTCGGCTTTGCGGGGTCTGATCTGGTGCAGCTCCTCCCGGCCCGGAAAACCTAAATTCACCTTAATTTGATCCAAATACATTTCATTATTTTTTCAACAACATTGAATACATAAGACATCACCAAATCTTTACTAGAATAGTAAGACCAAAGAAAACAAGAACCACAAGTATGCATTTTAGAAGGTTCCCAACTTCCATAACTGCTCCCACAAGTTGGACTAATATCTTCTCCATGCATTCATTGTTTATCTGCGGATTCTTGATTTTGCATTCTTCTTTCTTCATCTTTGGTTCGAAAAAAGTAGACGTTGCTTCCCCTCTAGTTGCACATGCAGCCGCATCATTGCCTTCGATTCTACTAAGGAGTGCACCAACATCTATTAAGTTTCTTTCTATCAATAAATCAATGTATTGGCCTTTCTAAAACCAAAATGAGCATCCATCTTCCTACACACAAGAATGAGCATGTTCAAATTGAGCTACCGCAGTTGAACCAAAGAATGAGCTATCAAAATAAGCTACCACAAGTGCACGTACCTCGTCATTTTCGCATTTGAAGAACACCCATCCGGAATGCTTCGGCGTGCCCGAAGTTAGCCGCAGCACAGTCCGCGTAACAATAAAGTGCATCGCAAAGATTCATACACAAGACCTACCATATCGCATATACATGTGCCGAGACCGACCCAATCGAAACTACTACTCGTAATTTGTTGAGATAGATTTTTCTATCCTTTGGATGACCCACTTGTCAACGGGTGAGAGATAAAAACGAATAACAATTTTCATTTGGCCAATGCACGGACAAAAGCATATTTGAAAACCTTACATTGGATGCAAATTTACAATTTTTCACATGTCTCCGATGACGTTCGTCGGCTACAAGACGAGCTCCAAGGCATACAAGATGTACGACCCCATCTTGAAGCACGTACACATTTCGCATGATGTCATCTTTGACGAGGACGAACGCTGGAGCTGGGAGGCACTGGGGGAGGCGCCAACAAGTAGCTCCTTTACCGTGGAGTACATGGTGCGCACAACTGTTGGTACTCGGACAGCAACCCCGAGCACAATGGTGACCCCGGGCAGAGCGACCCCTGGTACAGCAACCCCGAGCGCGAGGAGGACCGGGAGGATGAGGAGGCCGCCTACCAGACTGCGCTGGCGGCATGCAGAACAGTGTAGAGGATGAGCGGCGCAAGGCCGCGGCGGAGGAGGCGGTGTACCAGGCATGACTGTAGGAGGCCATCGCGCTCTCCGCTTCCGGCGACTGCGTCCTGCCATTGCCGTCCCCTGTCAAGGCCGAGCCGGCGCCGTCCCCTGTGCCGACGACCCAGTGGTTCACCTAGGATGGAGTGATGCGCGAGTGGGTCAGCGCGCCCCTCATCTGGCTTGGGGCGACGCCGGCGCAGGAGCAGCTCTACCTCCAATAGTGGCAGATGCGATTGCTGGCAGAGGAGAGCGTGCCGGCGACGAGCACCAGATGCAATGGGAGTGCGAGGGTGGGGAGGAGCGCCGTGCCCGCGGTGGGGCAGCCCAGCCGGCAGCGGAGGATGTCGCCGAAGCCCGGGAGACAGCGTTCCCCTGGGCTGGCCCGCCGCCAACGCTCGTTGACCTCACGGCCCACGACGGTGACGAGGACACCTAGGTAGCGCTTGCGCCTTGTTTTTTATTTTTACATTAATGTTTTAATTAATGTAATGTGGACTCTCGTCAGACTTTATGGTCGGCATTATGTTTAATTAACATTTTAGTTTCAAAATATTTCCATTTTTTCCTTTTTCGCACGTGCATAAAAACAAGGGTCGAGCCAGCATTGGGCACAAGCACTGACCCAAACATGAAATCGGACATAGGCGTCCGTTGGTCGACCCAAACGGGCGAAAAGCGGACAATGCGGTCGACGCGTTGGAGCTGCTTTAAGTCGATTTTACGGGTTGTCCTTTTGTTAAGATTTTTTAGAGTCCTTTAGTTAAGATATTAGTCATTCTGCAGACAAGTATAGCTTGACTTGAAGGAGTTGTCGCAAGTTCGAATCTTAGTAGCTCCACTTTTATAAAAACAATTAATTTCTCCTGGTATCTGACAGGTGGGAGCTGCATAATTAAGTGAGGTTAAGTGGGGTACAGCGTGGGCCCACCTGCCACGTCTGATGTGCCAAGTAAGCAGAGTTAATGGGGTGTTAACGGCAATAGATGGAAATGTACCAAGATGTACCCGAAACTCAAGTTGTGTGACCAATTTGTGTCAATTTTCAAGTTATTGAATGTACCTGGGTTTATTCTCTTTAATTATTTCAGCGCTCACTTGCCCACGATTCTTCTTAATTAGAGCCAAACCAGTATATTCTTTTTTATTGGCACGTACCCACAATATATTTCAATTATAACCAACAAGCATATTTTCTTTTAACGTCAAATAGCGCATGGGACGCACAACAGTTCACATCTGGGCCGGCCTGTTGGCAGGCACCAAAATGACCTATGTTTGTAAGGCATGGTATAAATTTTAAAATGATGTGTTGAAGGATCGAACTCGCGACCTCAAAAACTCGACCACGGGCTGCTAGCCACTCGAACAAATGGGTCCTGCTAACGAATGGCCAGCACGAATGTTTAAGAAAATGTTGCAGCGTCAGATTCAAAACTTTTCTTTCTGAATTTTTTCAATAATAAATTCATATTTATGTATTGCGATTTTTTTTGGAAACATGAACAATTTATGAAACCCCGAACAATTTTCAAAAATATGAACAAATTTTCGAATATTTCATTCATTTTTGGAAAAAGATGAACATCATTTGAAATAGGTAGATTTTTTTAAAAAAATCATAAATTATTTTGGACAACATGAATCTTTTGAAAAAACACGAACATTTGTTGAATGTGTGAACATGTTTCGAACATTTAGAACAAGTTTAGAAAATGTGTTTTTTAACCACAAACATTATTTCTTTTAATTCGTGAACATTTCACTAGAACAAGAATATTTTATAAATCTGGAATATTTTTTAAAATGTAACTTTTTTTGAAAATATTGAATTTTTTGTAATACACAACAATTTTTGAACAAATGATATTTTTTTATTTTGAACACATTTTGGAATGGGAACAAACAATTGAAGTTTTGAACATTTATAAGATAGGAAAAAAATGAAATTCTTATTTTTTGCTATAATATGAAAAAAACGAAATTTTGAATATTTTTTCAAGATTTTAATTTACGAGAAAAAGGAAAATAATCTAAATTTGGAAGGAAAAAAGAATCAGGAAAGAAAAGGAGAAAGGAACAGGAAAAAATAGAAACAAAACACAGAAATAATAAATTGGGCCGGCCCGGTCTTGGGCTTCCTGTGCGAAGCGTCGATTATTTTGATGCTGCGCACGGAAAAGAGGCTTTCGCAGTTGTCTGAGCAGATAAATAAGTGGGCTGGCTTCGCCGGGACACAACGCCTGCGGCCCATGTGCAAAAATTGCTTTTTCTTTTCTAGCAGACGGATGCACAAAGATTTAGTATCAGCTCGAATAGAAAAAAACTTTACGTCGGTGAACGGATGAAAAAAATCGAACAAACGCACCTTGCTTTATTATTACTAGCAAAAGGCCCGTGCTTTGCAACGGAAAATAAATATCTCACGTGAGATTTTAGGCAACCTACGATTTTTAGTTAGGCATGTTCAGCAGCATTTACTTTGAAGTTAAACATCTGGCCAGTGTATACCAACGGTAGAGGAATTATCCATATTAGCACACATGCAACATCTTTTTATACTCACATTTGCCAGTATTAAGCCCATGGGCCACACCTTACCCGCTCAACTCTCTACGCAACTTTCATTCCCAGATTATAGCCACACCTCACCTTCTGTTTTGTTTATTTCCATCATTGCTAGATTGTAGCCACATATTACCTTTTGTTTTGTTTATTTTCATCATTGACAGATGGTAGCCACACCTCACCCTCTATTTTGTTTATTTCCGAAAAGCTTGTTGATTGTCTATCTAGGGGCATATATAAATTGGTGGGATCATGTGTAAATTAGGGAGGATGTACTATTAATTAATAAGAATTGTTTTTGGTACAACCAAAAGCTGCCCCAATGGTCCAATAGGGAGAATCATACGACGTGCCCCCTAACCTCCCATGTAGCCACGCAATCCTCCCCGAGCTGCACGTGCATGGTGGACATAAAAACCAAGAACCAAAGACCGGGGCCGAAATAACCGGGACTGAAGTCAAAAAACTGAGGACAAAAGGTTAGGTTATTAACTCAGTTAATGAAAGGCAGAAACTGAAATTACTTATACTTATTAAAGGTTTGGTTATTGGAGTCTGGTGACCTAAGTGCCAAAGTAACAGAAATGCACTATACTTATTAAATCCTAGCTAATTAAGCCCCATGGCGCATCCACGCTAATCTATCCAACAAGACAAGCTAAGTAGCAATTATACATGAAATGATAGATCACTCTTTGGCTTTTGATTTTTGTAAAATCAGTCATGAATTTAGGAGCTTAAATTTTGAAGCTCACAATTTAGCGAATCATGCACTTTCTCTTAGGGGTGTCCGCCAGGTATGGTTAGCTCACCCTGGAGATCTTCCTTCTGTGCCTGTAAACATTTTGACGAGTTAACAAAAGCTTGGAGAGATTTGTCTAAAAAAAAACTACACGAAGCAATTTCCAAATGAGTTAGAATCTAATTTCCAAATCATGCCCACAACCAATTTTATTGGGTCACACGTATTTTAAGGATCCCAAGAAAATTTATCATTTGTGCAGATTCATCCCCTAACCCTCTCTATCCTATATCTTTTTTTCTGTTAATTAATTAATAAAGAAAAAGAAGAAGAGGAGCAGCAGCGCAGCATAGCAGCTCCGTCTGCTCTGTAATTAGCCCAGCGGCCCACCTAAACCGTCCTTTAGAAGAAGAAAAAAAAAGCTCGATCCCCTCGTCCTCTTCCTCGATCCCCTTCCTGTCCTCCTCCCGATCCCGCTCTCCCTCGTTCCCCCCTGAGCGCAGCCTCCAGGAGAGGAGCGCCGCGTCCATGAGCCTGCGCGTCCCGCCAGCGCCGCCATTGAGCCAGACCGCGCCACCCTCCTTCCTCTTTCGCGCGCCGCTGCCCCGCCTCTCCTCGTGCCGTCCTGCAGCTCAGCCGAGCCGTGCTGCACGCGGCCATGGACGACCGCCTCCGGTCGTCCTCTACTCCTGCCTCCCTCCTCTTAGCTCTTGGGCCGCGCCCGTGGCTCTGTTCCGGCCGCCTGTCGCCTGCCATGGCCAGTCACTGAGCGCCGCCTTCCTGCTTCGCCCGTGCGCGCCTCCTTGATTCTCCCGTCGCCTCCGGCGACCTCGTCGGCTAGCAGCCGCCGGCCATCGACCTCCCGGTCGCCTCCTTCCTGCCATCTCTGGCCCCTGCCTCGCTCCACCTCCTCCCGTGTTGGCCACCTCTGCCTCTGGCCATGGCGCTGCTCGCTTGCACCTCCACCACCACCCCTGCTGCTGCCAAGTACCTCGGTCGATGACGCCAACCGCGACCCCTCCGGACGCTGGTCACCGGAGCAAGCACACCAACCGCTCTTGCCATCTCTCCTTCTCCTCCATCCCTCTGCCTTCTCTTTCCTTGCCTCACCGGCCGCCCCTACCATCTCTCATTTTCCTCCATCTCCTGCCTTCTCTCTCCCCGTCTCACATCTCTCTCGAACTCTCCAGGACGTTACCGCCCGCTGGCCCGCTAGGGAATCAACCGCCTCTGGCCACGTCTTGACCAGATCCGGTGACCCCAGATGTCGCCGCCTTAGATCCGCACGCCCCTGGCCTCCTCACCTCACCTGTAGCCGCCGCTCGGAGCCCGCTTGTTTTTTTAGTAAAATCGCCCGCTTGTTTTTTTAGTAAAATCGCCCGCTTGTTATCTGGACGGGAGAAGACAACCTCCAGCACAAGCCCTACCTGAGTCGTCAGGCCTGCCTCGCTAGACCGAACCCCATGGGCCGCCGCCGGATAGGTTGAGGCCCAGGCATGCAAGACGCGCTCAATTGAATTGCCCAACTTCCCACGCAACATGAAAAATTTAGTACCACCTTGGATAGCTAAAAATTTAAAAATAATTATATGGGTTAGCTAAAAATTTAAAAATAATTATATGGGTGAATGGATGAAAAATCGAAGAAACGCACCTTGCTTTATTAGTAGGTATAGATATAGATTAAAAAATAAAAAATAAATTAAATTAAATTAAAAAGTAGGTATAGATATAGATGAAAGGTTAGGTTTATTTCAAAAATATATTCAATTTTTTGACTTCTTATTTGATTACCTAAATTTAATGGATATAGGCTAGGATATAGTGCATTAGGACTGCCCTTGGAGGTTCCCCGCATTACCGTAGTCGTTTGTAGTTTTGTCCAAAAGGAAAGAAAAGCAGCTCTTCACCAAAAATGCTACATCCACCGATGGTTTACAAAGATTCTACGGATCCTTCTAAAACTCAATAAATCTTCCTCCCTCCATTTTACTGGGTGAGGGTCCTCACCTTTTCTTCTCTAACTACATCTCGCCATGTCATCTCGTCCATAAAATCCGTTAGAAACCCCCCATAGATATAGCTTCACTGGCTCTCCACTCTTTTTTGATGGATTAGGGCATCTACTACTGTCGGACTAGGCAAATCCGACCCTATACGTCCTGTGGGTGCGTCCAGGCGCGTCTACGGAGAGCACTTGGATGGCCCTCTTTTTTTTTGCGAGAAACTTTCGATCCATTCATTCTCAATCATGACAGTGCAAAGAACAACATAAGTTAATAAAAATTACAACCATGCACGTGGACTACCTAGCGACGACTACAAGCATTGGAGCGAGCCGAAGGCCCACCGCCGTCATCGCCCCTCCCTCACTGGAACTGGGCAAACATTATTATAGTAGACAGTCGGAAAGTCGTCGTGCTAAGGCCCCATAGGACCAGCACACCAGAGTAGCAACCATCGCCAATGAAGAAAGTCGTAGATTAGAAGGACCAAACATGTAAACACCCAAACCAAGACGAACAAAGACCGGATCTAAACAGATTCACTGAAGAACAGTACCGACCGAATCCCGCGAGATCCGACCAAAACAAACCTCCATACGTTCTCCGACGATGCTAGACGCACCATCGGGGCAGGGATAGAACGTGGGAGACAATGTTCCTACTAAGGGACATCGCCGCCGCCACACGGTCCCAACGAAGACGCTGAATCTAGCAAGAACGGGAACGGGGCCCCTCCCGCCGACGGGGAGCCAAGATCCTCCGCACCTTCATGGCCTAGAGGCATCGGAGACGGCGCGGACCGGCGGCGGTGCTGACGGGAGGAGAAGAGCTTTTCTTGTAGAGGAGGGCAGAGATACCATGTCTCAGTTGGAAGGGTTTCATTAACCAAACAAAAATTCTTTGCTGGATGGCCCCCTCATTTGGGCTGCCGCACATTTACACACCTTAAATACGGATCCTTAAATCTATGCAATTCATGCACGTTGGTCATACGATACAAATCATCCCAATTCAACCATTCAAAATAAATATGACAAAGCAAAACAAATCATAGTTCAACAATCCAGACATGCCAAAATGAAATCAAAATCCGAGCATGACGGATCACTCACTGGCAGGCCGGACCACTCGCCAGACGCCATCCATGCCGGCTGCTCCGCGGCCATCCTTGCCTTGTACTCCACCTGCATCCTTGCCGCATGCTCCGCTACTGTCATAGGCGCCCTCGCCGCTCCGTACTCTCTACACTCTTTAATCTCCTTCTTCATCCCCACAAGCCACTTCTTTGCATGCTCATCCAAGAGGCTTTCATCCGTCAACATTATCTTCGCAACCTTCGCGTCCCGTGCGATTTGTAACCTCTCCTTCTCAAGCTCAATCTCTCCAAATGTTTTGGCCTTCTCGAGCTCCCATTTGATCACCGCCTCTTTCTTCTCCATCTCAATTTGTAGCTTCTTGTTCGCCCTATCCCGGTCCCAATTCACCCTCTCATTTTGCGCATCCAACATGAGCATGTACCTCTCCTCTTTTTTGTTCTCCCTAATAGAAAAATGCCCGTCCATGTGGAGGACATTTCTGTAGCCGCGGCGTCACGGGATGTCCTTGCCCTCTCGCACTTGTTTCCCATCACTTGGTGATTATCCTTTGGCACAGTGGCTCTTCCATTCTCCACTACAGCATCTTTCTCTTCTTCGTCCAGACCAATTGATGGTGGGAGCTTGAGCCATCATTCCTCATCTTGCCTGCCTTGAGATCGGCCACAAGTTGTGTCCACTTTGGTTTGCCATTCAGTATCACCCAACAATGGCTAAAATCAAATGGCTTCTTCTCCGTTTCTTGATACAAAGTGACCGCCACCACCGTCTAGCAAAAAAAATACATATGAAAATGAGAATGTAACAAAAACAAGTATATACAAATGATGACAAGATGAAGTAATTTAGCTTACGTGAGTTACCACTCTCATGCTCACTTTGAGGGCGGCCAAGCACTTGTGAATAGTAGCTGACGTACTTGTTCACTTCCCCTTGAATGATCCCCCATCGATACTGGAGAGATGCCACATTGCGGTTGGTGACGATATGATGCGGCTCCACATATTACTTTTGTTCATGATATTCCTTTCAAATTTTCTCCCAATACTTGTTTCCCTCCTGCTCTATGCCGCATGTGCGATTCATTGTGGTGCCCAACCAAGCTTTAACCACCAAGATATCCTCAAAAGTTGAGAATGCCAGACCTCTTGCCTTTGTTGTCTTTGGCTTCTTTTTCTTCTTGCTCGGATTGGGATTTGATGTTGTCCCAACTTCAAATGAAGGGTAAGTTGGATCCCCCAACTCGTAGTCCATTTGGGTCGAATCTTGATTATCATTGATCATGCCCGACAAGATAAACTCCTAAAATGATCATGGTTTCCAAGCATTGATCATGTCCGAAATGAACTAGTGGTCTATGCAAAACATTGAACATGGCATATGCAAAGTTGATCGAAGTGGAGCAACATGAACATGTCGAGTCTTGTTGTGTCATTCCGCCGAACATGTCATGAGCAGCCCGGGGGCCGCCGGTGCACATGCTTGTCCGCGCCCGAACGGGCCGCGGAGAGTGACAGACGTCCACCGGCGGCATCTGTGTTGGTGGAAAGCACTCCGGAATGCCCCAACCGGATGTCGGATCCTCCTTTGTCCCAATCTGGTTCGATGACACGATCCTTGTTGACGGCTGGATGGATGGGGTGCAGGGTCCCGGGCGCGGCGGTGGGAAAGGGGGATAGATGCTCGTCGAGGTCTACATCCGCTCCCTGCGATGCCGATGCTTCCCTCTCCTGCTGCCTTCGTCACCAGTCCCTCCGAGCGTCGTTCTCCGGCTTGCACGACATCGCCGAGGACGGACGCCGACATGGACGCAGCATGGTTGCGGCGGTCGGGGATGGGCTGGATTGTTGGGGAACGTAGTATTTCAAAAAAATTCCTACGATCACGCAAGATATATCTAGGAGAAGCATAGAAATGAGCGGGGAGAGTGTGTCCACGTACCCTCGTAGACCGAAAGCGGAAGCGTGTAGTAACGCGGTTGATGTAGTCGAACGTCTTCACCATCCAACCGATCCAAGCACCGAACGTACGGCACCTCCATGTTCAGCACACGTTCAGCTCGATGACGTCCCTCGAGCTCTTGATCCAGTTGAGGCCGAGGGAGAGTTCCGTTAGCACGATGGCGTGGTGATGGTGATGATGAAGTTACCGGCGCAGGGCTTCGCTTAAGCACTATGACGATATGACCGAGGTGTGTAACTATGGAGGGGGGCACCGCACACGGCTAGGAACAATTGATCTTGTGTGTTCTAGGGGTGCCCTCCCCACGTATATAAAGGAGGGAGAGGGAGGGAGGCAGCCTAGGGCGTGCCCAAGTAGGAGGATTCCTACTTGGGCCCCTAGTCCAATTCGCCCCCCTACCATATTTGCACAAGGGGGAAAGGAAGGAGGGGGGAGGGCAAGGAAGTAGGAGTCCTACTTCATACTTTCCTTTTCCTCCTCTCCTTTCCCTTTCTCCCCACATGGCTGGCCCTATAGGGGGCGCACCAGCCCCTTGTGGGCTGGTGTGTTCCCTTACTTGGCCCATTAAGCCCATATCTTTGTCGGGGGTTGCCCGGAACCACTTCCAGTGACCCAGTATCACCCGGAACACTTTCGGTGTCCAAATACCATCGTCCTATATATAAATCTTTACCTCTCGACCATTTCGAGACTCCTCGTCATGTCCGTGATCTCATCCGGGACTCCGAACAAACTTTGGTCATCAAATCACATAACTCATAATACAAATCGTCATCGAACGTTAAGCGTGCGGACCCTACGGGTTCGAGAACTATGCAGACATGACCGAGACACATCTCCGGTCAATAACCAATAGCGGAACCTGGATGCTCATATTGGCTCCTACATATTCTATGAAGATCTTTATCGGTCAAACCGCATAACAACATACGTTGTTCCCTTTGTCATCGGTATGTTACTTGCCCGAGATTCGATCATCGGTATCCTCATACCTAGTTCAATCTCGTTACCGTCAAGTCTCTTTACTCGTTCCGTAATGCATCATCCCGTAACTAACTCATTAGTCAAATTGCTTGCAAGGCTTATAGTGATGTGCATTACCGACAGGGCCCAGAGATACCTCTTCGATACTCGGAGTGACAAATCCTAATCTCGATCTATGCCAACTCAACAAACACCATCGGAGACACCTGTAGAGCATATTTATAATCACCCAGTTACGTTGTGACATTTGATAGCACACAAGGTGTTCCTCCGGTATTCGGGAGTTGCATAATCGCATAGTCAGAGGAACATGTATAAGTCATGAAGAAAGCAATAGCAATAAAACTAAACGATCATTATGCTAAGCTAACAGATGGGTCTTGTCCATCACATCATTCTCTAATGATGTGATCATGTTCATCAAATGACAACACATGTCTATGGCTAGGAAACTTAACCATCTTTGATTAACGAGCTAGTCAAGTAGAGGCATACTAGGGACACTCTGTTTTGTCCATGTATTCACACATGTATCAAGTTTCCGGTTAATACAATTCTAGCATGAATATTAAACATTTATCATGATATAAGGAAATATAAATAACAACTTTATTATTTCCTATAGGGCATATTTCCTTCAGTCTCCCACTTGATGAAATCCACAAGTGCCTGGGACTTGATGGTCGTACGCGGCACATATTTTAAACCGTGAGGTCCAAGCTCAATGGCCCATTTAGCAACCTGGCCTGTGGCTTCCCTGTTTTGGATGATGTCTCCTAAAGGAGCAGAACTAACCACAGTGATGGGATGACCCTGAAAGTATTTGCTTAAGCTTCCGGCTTGCCATAAAAAACCCATACACCAACTTCTACCAGTGTGGATATCTCTGCTTAGACTCGATAAGCACCTCACTGATATAATAAACCGGCCGCTGAACCGGGTACTCCTTGCCTGCCTCTTTCCTTTCCACCACAATAGCTACACTGACAGCCCGGCTATTAGCAGCCACATATAACAACAGAGGCTCCTTATCAATAGGGGCAGCCAGCACGGGTGGCTCAGCCAACTGTTTCTTCAGATCCTCAAACGCCTGATTAGCAGCATCACTCCAAACAAAGTGAGTTATCTTCTTCATCATCTGATAAAGAGGAATAGCCTTCTCACCCAGCCGGCTTATGGACCGGCTTAGAGCCGCAATACGACCCGCCAGGCGTTGAACATCATTAACACACGCCGGCTTAGCCAATGAAGTAATGGCTTTGATCTTCTCAGGGTTAGCTTCAATGCCTCTGTTAGAAACCAGGAAACCCAAGAGCTTGCCTGCTGGCACACCAAAGACACACTTAGCCAGGTTAAGCATCATCTTGTAGACCCAGAGATTGTCAAACGTCTCCTTCAAGTCATCAATCAGGGTCTCTTTCTCTCTTGACTTCACCATAATGTCATCTACATAAGCATGAACATTGCGCCCAATCTGATTGTGAAGGCAATTCTGCATACACCGCTGATAAGTCGCCTGGGCACTCTTGAGCCCAAAAGGCATAGACACATAGCAGAAGGCTCCAAATGGAGTAATGAAAGTTGTTTTCTCCTGGTCCTTAACTGCCATCTTGATCTGATGATACCCAGAATAAGCATCCAAAAAACTCAAACGCTCACAACTCGCCGTAGCATCAATGATTTGATCAATACGAGGGAGGGCAAACGGATCAGCCGGACAAGCCTTATTTAAGTCCGTGTAATCCACACACATGCGCCAAGTGCCATTCTTCTTAAGCACCAGTACTGGGTTAGCCAACCATTCAGGATGAAAAACTTCAACAATAAACCCGACCGCCAAGAGCCGGGCCACCTCCTCACCTATGGCCTTCCGCCTCTCCTCATTAAATCAGGAAATTGCTTGACCGGCTTAAATTTCGGATCAATATTAAGAGTGTGCTCAGCGAGTTCCCTCGGTACACCTGGCATGTCTGAAGGCTTCCATGCAAAGATGTCCCGGTTCTCACGGATGAACTCGATGAGCGCGCTTTCCTATTTCGGATCCAGATTAGCACTGATACTGAACTGCTTCGATGAATCGCCAGGGACGAAGTCAACCATTTTGGTGTTGTCCGCCGACTTAAACTTGAGCGACGGATCATGCTCCGTGGTTGGCTTTTTCAAGGACGTCATGTCTGCCGGGTCAACATTATCCTTGTAAAATTTCAACTCCTCCGTTGCACAAACTGATTCAGCATAAGCCGCATCTTCTTCTTCACACTCCAGGGCCACCTTGCGACTCCCATGCACCGTGATGGTGCCCTTGTAACCCGGCATCTTAAGCTACAAGTAAACATAGCAAGGCCTCGCCATGAAATTAGCATAAGCCGGCCGCCCAAACAGAGCATGGTAAGGGCTCTTGATCTTGACCACTTCGAAGGTTAAAGCTTCAGACCTAGAATCATGCTCATCTCCAACGGCAACTTCCAAAGATATTTTACCCACCGGGTAGGCCGACTTACCTGGCACCACACCATGGAAGACAGTGTTTGACGGCTTAAGATTTTCATCTGTCAGTCCCATGCGACGGAAGGTCTCATAATACAGGATGTTAATGCTGCTACCTCCATCCATGAGCACTTTAGTGAACTTATAGCCCCCAACCTGAGGCGCCACCACAAGAGCCAGCTGACCCGGATTATCAACCGGAGGCGGGTGATCCTCACGACTCCACACTATAGGCTGCTCCGACCACCGCAAATAACGTGGCACTCCCGGCTCAACAGCATTGACTGCCCTCTTACGAAGCTTCTGATCCCGCTTACACAAACTAGTGGTGAAGACGTGGTACTGTCCACTATTCAACTGCTTCGGATTACTTTGATAACCAGACTGCTGCTGCTGTTGATTCCCATGATTATTCTACTGATTGTAACCACCTTGGTTACTGTGGCCTTGAAACCCGAAACTTGAACCGCCGCCTCCGTGACCCAGACCATGAGAACCGGACCCTGAACCGCCGTTTGGGCCGGGGTTGCGTTGGATGGACTCCCGAAAGCTTCTCATTATGCTGCAATCTCTCCACGTATGGGTAGCCGGCTTCTGATCCGTTCCATGCTTCGGACATGGCTGATTTAACACTGCATCAAGGTCAAACCTGGGCCCTTGAGCCGGTGGCCCCTTACGACATGGGCCATAATTACGTGCCCCGGTGTTAGCCACAAAATCATCAGCCTTACGCTTAGCGTGATTGGTAGGGTTGTACTGCTGTCCCTTCACGCCGCTACTCTTCTTTCCCTTTCCGATCTTTCATCTTCAGAGTCGGGGTCCTTGGTACCATCGGAGTCGGCGTACTTAACAAGAGCCGCCATTAGGGTACCCATGTCATCACAATGACGCTTGAGCCGTCCAAGCTTTTGCTTGAGTGGAATAAAACGGCAATTTTTCTCTAACATCAGAATCGCTGAGCCGACGTTTATATTATCTGAAGAATGTATGATAGTCGAGACCCGGCGTACCCAGCTGGTTATTGACTCGCCCTCTACTTGAACACAAGAAACCAAATCCACAATCGACATGGGCTGCTTGCATGTATCTTTGAAATTCGGGATGAACCGGGCCTTCAGCTCCGCCCATGACCCTATGGAGTTAGCCGGCAGCCCCTTCAACCAGGTTAGAGCCGTCCCCTCTAGCATCATGGTGAAATATTTGGCGTACACAGCCTCACTAACATCCACCATTTCCATGGCCATCTCATAACTCTCCACCCAAGCCTCAGGGGGCTGATCTGCTGTGTAATTGGGCACCTTTCGAGGACCTTTGAAATCCTTGGGTAAACGTTCGTTCCGTATAGCCGCCGTTAGACACGGCACACCGAAAGCTCTAGAGGTTACACCCGCTTCAACTGAAGCCGTCGGGTAAACCGGCGCGTGCTGATGAGCCGCCAGTTGAGCCGCCAGCTCGGCCTCCCGTCGCGCCGGGTCATGACCATGAGGTTGGTTACGACGCCATTCGGTACTCGAGACTGCTGGCGAGTCAATGTGCCTACTGTAGCTCTGGCTTGGATGAGGGGTCGCATGAATCTGGTCACGACTATAGGAATAAGCCTGCTGCTGCACCAAAGCCGTCTGAAGAAGCTCCCTAGCCCTCCGGGTTTCAACCACCGCGGGAGTTTCACCCTCGACTGGCAGAGACGCCAATCGCGTACCTGCAGCAATCATGTTATCTAGAGGGGTGGAGTAATGGCCCGGCGGCGTCACAACGTGCTGAGGCGGGGTGTTATCCACATGCGGAGAATCGGACACGCGCGGCTGACCCGGCGTTCCACCCCCTCGTGCTTCCGCTGTCTGATTCATCACCGGTGGGTTACTGGCCCCACCCCGGGTGTGTTGAAGAGGTCCCTTGACTCATAAACCGGGGGCAGGCGGCTCCGGTGCTTTCTCCTCAAGACTTCGTTTGGAGCATTCTAATCCACCATGAGCCGGTAGGAATCTGCTTGAATCCGCTGCGCTTGGGTGTTCAGAACGGCCCGTTCTCCAGCCGCCATCCTAGCGTTTTCCCCTGCTAAGTCCGCCTTAGCCTTTGCAATCTCATCACGCAATTTAGCTGCCTCTGCTTTATGTTGTTCCTGGTTGTCTAGTGTTACATCGATCTCCATCAGAGTCGCCAGATCATCCAACAGATCCGTCAAAACTTGAGCCGGCGGGCGTACTGAATCGCCAGCACCAGCCGCTGTTACAGCCGCCGCACTGGAGGTCATGGCCGCGGCGGTTGTTGAACTGAGAACCGGCTGGGTGCCGGCCATGAAGATCGCCACTCCGTTCGGCGGCTCAAAGGGGTCCGGAATACTGTCGCCATCGGAACAGCCCCGAAACCGTCTGTCTTGTAGTTGATACATAGAATTGGTTTCGCCTGTGGACGACTCACCATCAGAGTAGACGTCCGTCTCACCCCCAGACACAGAGCCTTCCAATTCAGCCCCATGGATACATCCAACAAAGGCACGCTTCACGGCGGGTCGAACCCGGGCGGGTCGTGCACGCTGAGCCGTCTCGATGATGTCGGTGCAGATGTCCGGCTCAGGGCCCGGTTCGCCGATCTTGCCGATGAAGACGTGGATCCCGCCGAAGGGTACCCGGTACCCATACTCAATTGAGCCGGCCTCGGGGCCCCAGCCTGCGTCGTCGATGTAGAGCTTGCCGCGACGACTCTTGGTCATCCGGCCCATGGCGTATCCCTTGATCCCTTCAAAGCTTCCCTTTAAGAACTCAAAACCACCGTGTGCTGGCCCCACGGTGGGCGCCAACTGTCGTGGAAGTGTCACGACAGATGTCCTCATGGAAGGACTTAGTTGTGGAACCATTGCGACGAGGTTAGCTTAAAGGGGTTAAAACGGGACAAAGGACACAAGGAGTTTATACTGGTTCGGCCCCTTGCGGTGAAGGTAAAGGCCTACTCCAGTTGAGGTGGTATTGCTAGGGTTTCGATGACCAGGGAGCGAATACGCTTTGCCTGGCTCTCGATCTGTTCTTTCTTGCCCTAAACCGCTGCCGGGTCGTCCCCTTATATACACAGGTTGACGCCCTGCGCCTACAGAGTCCCGGTCGGCTCATACAACGTGTCCGGCTCGGTGACTTATCTTACATGCCTTACAGTACAAGTTTACACATACATGGCGGTTTATACTTGTGGGCCTTAAGCCACCTTCGGGTTTGGGCCCTCTAACAAGCCTGTCTATGAACCACCATCTTAACATATTCTTGGGCTTCATTGAGATAAACCGCCATAGGGATGACCCGGCCCCTCCTGGGCGGGTCATCTCTAATAGTCATATCCCCAACAGCAATGCTAAAGGTTGTGGAGGTAGAAATCAAGAAGGAGCATCAAGTGTTGATGGTCAACAAGACCACCAGTTTCAAGAAAAAGGGTAAAGGGAAGAAGGGGAACTTCAAGAAGAACGGCAAGCAAGTTGCTGCTCAAGTGAAGAAGCCCAAGTATGGACCTAAGCCTAAGACTGAGTGCTTCTACTGCAAAGGGACTGGTCACTGGAAGCGGAACTGCCCCAAGTATTTGGCGGATAAGAAGGATGGCAAGGTGAACAAATGTATATGTGATATACATGTTATTGATGTGTACCGTACTAATGCTCGTAGTAGTACCTGGGTATTTGATACTAGTTCTGTTGCTAATATTTGCAACTCGAAACAGGGACTACGGATTAAGCGAAGATTGGCTAAGGACGAGGTGACGATGCACGTGGGAAATGGTTCCAAAGTCGATGTGATCGCCGTCGGCATGCTACCTCTACATCTACCTTTGGGATTAGTTTTAGACCTGAATAATTGTTATTTGGTGCCAGCGTTAAGCATGAACATTATATCTGGATCTTGTTTGATGCGAGACGGTTATTCACTTAAATCCGAGAATAATGGTTGTTCTATTTAAATGAGTAATATCTTTTATGGTCATGCACCCGCGAAGAGTGGTCTATTTTTTGTTGAATCTCGATAGTAGTGACACACATATTCATAATATTGAAGCCAAAAGATGCAGAGTTGATAATGATAGTGCAACTTATTTGTGGCACTGCCGTTTGGGTCATATTGGTGTAAAGCGCATTAAGAAACTCCATTCTGATGGACTTTTGGAATCACTTGATTATGAATCACTTGGTACTTGCGAACCATGCCTCATGGGCAAGATGACTAAAACTCCGTTCTCCGGAACAATGGAGCGAGCAATAGATTTGTTGGAAATCATACATACTGATGTATGTGGTCCGCTGAATATTGAGGCTTGCGGCGGGTATCGTTATTTTCTGACCTTCACAGATGATTTGAGCAGATATGGGTATATCTACTTGATGAAACATAAATCTAAAACATTTGAAAAGTTCAAAGAATTTCAGAGTGAAGTGGAAAATCATCTTAACAAGAAAATAAAGTTTCTACGATCTGATCATGGAGGAGAATATTTGAGTTACGAGTTTGGTCTTCATTTGAAACAATGCGGAATAGTTTCGCAACTCACGCCACCTGGAACACCAAAGCGTAATGGTGTATCTGAACGTCGTAACCGCACTTTATTAGATATGGTGCGATCTATGATGTCTCTTACTGATTTACCGCTATCGTTTTTGGGTTATGCTTTAGAGACGGCTGCATTCACGTTAAATAGGGCACCATCTAAATCCGTTGAGACGACACCTTATGAACTGTGGTTTGGCAAGAAACCAAAATTGTCGTTTCTTAAAGTTTGGGGCTGCGATGCTTATGTGAAAAAGGTTCAACCTGATAAGCTCGAACCCAAATCGGAGAAATGTGTCTTCATAGGATACCCAAAGGAGACTGTTGGGTACACCTTCTATCACAGATCCGAAGGCAAGACATTCGTTGCTAAGAATGGATCCTTTCTAGAGAAGGAGTTTCTCTCGAAAGAAGTGAGTGGGAGGAAAGTAGAACTTGATGAGGTAACTGTACCTGCTCCCTTATTGGAAAGTAGTTCATCACAGAAATCAGTTCCTGTGACTACTACACCAATTAGTGAGGAAGCTAATGATGATGATCATGTAACTTCGGATCAAGTTACTACTAAACATCGTAGGTCAACCAGAGTAAGATCCGCACCAGAGTGGTACGGTAATCCGGTTCTGGAGGTCATGTTACTTGACCATGACGAACCTAGAAACTATGAGGAAGCGATGACGAGCCCAGATTCCATGAAATGGCTTGAGGCCGTGAAATCTGAGATGGGATCCATGTATGAGAACGAAGTGTGGAATTTGGTTGACTTGCCCGATGATCGGCAAGCCATAGAGAATAAATGGATCTTCAAGAAGAAGACTGACGCTAAAGGTAATGTTACTGTTACAAAGCTCAACTTGTTGCGAAAGGTTTTCGACAAGTTCAAGGAGTTGACTGCGATGAGACCTTCTCACCCGTAGCGATGCTTAAGTCCGTCCGAATCATGTTAGTAATTGCTGCATTTTATGATTATGAAATTTGGTAAATGGATGTAAAGACTGCATTCCTGAATGGATTTCTGGAAGAAGAGTTGTATATGATGCAACCCGAAGGTTTTATCAATCCAAAGGATGCTAACAAAGTGTGCAAGCTCCAGCGATCCATTTATGGACTGGTGCAAGCATCTCAGAGTTGGAATAAACGTTTTGATAGTGTGATCAAAGCATATGGTTTTATACGGACTTTTGGAGAAGCTTGTATTTACAAGAAAGTGAGTGGGAGCTCTGTAGCATTTCTAATATTATATGTGGATGACATATTGTTGATTGGAAATGATATAGAATTTCTGGATAGCATAAAAGGATACTTGAATAAGAGTTTTTCAATGAAAGACCTCGGTGAAGCTGCTTATATATTGGGCATCAAGATCTACAGAGATAGATCAAGATGCTTAACTGGACTTTCACAAAGCACATACCTTGATAAAGTTTTGAAGAAGTTCAAAATGGATCAAGCAAAGAAAGGGTTCTTGCCTGTGTTACAAGGTGTGAAGTTGAGTCAGACACAATGCCCAACCACTGCAGAAGATAGAGATAAAATGAAAGTCATTCCCTATGCTTCAGCCATAGGTTCTATCATGTATGCAATGTTGTGTACCAGACCTGATGTGTGCCTTGCTATTAGTTTAGCAGGGAGGTACCAAAGTAATCCAGGAGTGGATCACTGGACAGCGGTCAAGAACATCCTGAAATACCTGAAAAGGACTAAGGATATGTTTCTTGTTTATGGAGGTGACAAAGAGCTCGTCGTAAATGGTTATGTCGATGCAAGATTTGACACTGATCCGGATGACTCTAAGTCACAAACCAGATACATATTTATATTGAACGGTGGAGCTGTCAGTTGGTGCAGTTCTAAGCAAAGCGTCGTGGCGGGATCTACGTGTGAAGCGGAGTACATAGCTGCTTTGGAAGCAGCAAATGAAGGAGTCTGGATGAAGGAGTTCATATCCGATCTAGGTGCCATACCTAGTGCATCGGGTCCAATGAAAATCTTTTGTGACAATACTGGTGCAATTGCCTTGGCAAAGGAATCCAGATTTCACAAGAGAACCAAGCACATCAAGAGACGCTTCAATTCCATCCGCGATCAAGTCAAGGTCTGGGTGTTAGACCCGTTGACTAAGCATCTCTCACGAGCAAAACATGATCAGCACCAAGACTCCATGGGTGTTAGAATCATTACTGTGTAATCTAGATTATTGACTGTAGTGCAAGTGGGAGACTGAAGGAAATATGCCCTAGAGGCAATAATAAAGTTGTTATTTATATTTCCTTATATCATGATAAATGTTTATTATTCATGCTAGAATTTTATTAACCGAAAACTTAGTACATGTGTGAATACATAGACAAACAGAGTGTCACTAGTATGCCTCTACTTGACTAGCTCATTGAATCAAAGATGGTTAAGTTTCCTAGCCATAGACATGAGATGTCATTTGATTAACGGGGTCACATCATTAGAGAATGATGTGATTGACTTGACCCATTCCGTTAGCTTAGCACTTGATCGTTTAGTTTGTTGCTATTGCTTTCTTCATGACTTATACATGTTCCTATGACTATGAGATTATGCAACTCCCGAATATCGGAGGAACACTTAGTGTGCTATCAAACGTCACAACGTAATTGGATGATTATAAAGATGCTCCACAGGTGTCTCCAATGGTGTTTGTTGAGTTGGCATAGGTCGAGATTAGGATTTGTCACTCCGATTGTCGGAGAGGTATCTCTGGGCCCTCTCGGTAATGCACATCACTATAAGCCTTGAAATCAATGTGACTAATGAGTTAGTTACGAGATGATGCATTACGGAACAAGTAAAGAGACTTGCCGGTAATGAGATTGAACTAGGTATTGAGATACCGACGATCGAATCTCGGGCAAGTAACATACCGATGACAAAGGGAACAACGTATGTTGTTATGCGGTTTGATCGATAAAGATCTTCGTATAATATGTAGGAACCAATATGAGCATCCAGGTTCCGCTATTGGTTATTGACCGGAGATGAGTCTCAGTCATGTCTACATAGTTCTCGAACCCGTAGGGTCCGCACGCTTAACGTTCGGTGACGATCGGTATTATGAGTTTATGTGTTTTGATGTACCGAAGGTAGTTCGGAGTCCCGGATATGATCACGGACATGATGAGGAGTCTCAAAATGGTTGAGACATAAAGATCGATATATTGGATGACTATGTTTGGACATCGGAATGGTTCCGGGTGAGTTCGGGCATTTACCGGAGTACCGGGAGGTTACCGGAACCCCCCCGAAAGTATATGGGCCTTATTGGGCCATAGTGGGAGAGAGGAGAAGGGAGCCTAGGAGGGGGCGCCCCCCCCAAGCCCAATCCAAATTGGGTGCCCCCCCTTTCCTTCCCCCTCTCTCCCCCTTCCTTCCTCTCCTAATCCAACTAGGGAAAGGGGGGAATCCTACTCCCGGTGGGAGTAGGACTCCCCTTGGGCGCGCCATAGAGGGCCGGCCCTCCCCCTCCTCCACTCCTTTATATACGGGGGAAGGGGGCACCCCATACACACACAAGTTGACAGTTTTCTTAGCCGTGTGCGGTGCCCCCCTCCACAAATTCCACCTCGGTCATATCATTGTAGTGCTTAGGCGAAGCCCTGCATCGGTAACTTCATCATCACCATCATCACGTCGTTGTGCTGACGAAGCTCTCCATCGACACTCAGCTAGATCGAGAGTTCGTGGGACATCACCGAGCCGAATGTGTGCAGATCGCGGAGGTGCCGTACTTTCGTTACTAGGATCGTGAAGACGTACGACTACATCAACCACGTTGTCATAACGCTTCCGCTTTCGGTCTACGAGGGTACATGGACAACACTCTCCCCTCTCATTGCTATGCATCACCTAGATGGATCTTGCGTGTGCGTAGGATTTATTTTTTGAAATTACTGCGTTCCCCAACACTGCATACATCAGTATGTATTATTTCCAATAAGTCAGTTGCTCGCTCCATTGTTCCAGAGAACGGAGTTTTAGTTATCTTGCCCATGAGGCATGGTTCGCAAGTATCAAGCGATTCATAATCAAGTGATTCCAAAAGCCCATCAGCATGGAGTTTCTTCATGCGCTTTACACCAATATGACCTAAACGGCAGTGCCACAAATAAGTTGAACTATCATTATTAACTTTGCATCTTTTGGCTTCAATATTATGAATATGTGTAACACTACGATCGAGATTCAATAAACCATTTATATTGAGTGTATGACCATAGAAGGTTTTATTCCTGTAAATAGAACAACAATTATTCTTTGACTTAAATGAATAACCATATTGCAATAAACATGATCCAATCATATTCATGCTCAATGCAAACACCAAATAACATTTATTTTAGGTTCCACACTAATCCCGAAGGTAAAGGGAGTGTGCGATGGTGATCTTATCAACCTTGGAATCACTTCCAACACACATCATCACCTCGCCCTTAACTAGTCTCTGTTTATTTTCCAACTCCCGTTTCGAGTTACTACTCTTAGCAACTGAACCAGTATCAAATACCGAGGGGTTGCTATAAACACTAGTAAAGTACACATCAATAACATGTATATCAAATATACCTTTGTTCACTTTGCCATCCATCTTATCCGCCAAGTATCTAGGGCAGTTCCACTTCCAGTGACCATTTCCTTTGCAGTAGAAGCACTCAGTTTCAGGTTTGGGTCTGACTTTGGGCTTCTTCATGGGAGTGACAACTTGCTTCCATTCTTCTTGAAGTTCCCTTTTTCTTTTCCTTGCCCTTTTACTTGAAACTAGTGGTCTTGTCAACCACCAACATTTGATGCTTTTTCTTGATTTCTACCTTCGTCGATTTCAGCATCGCGAAGAGCTTGGGAATCGTTTTCGTAATCCCTTGCATATTATAGTTCATCACGAAGTTCTAGTAACTTGGCGACAATGACTAGAGAACTCTGTCAATCACTATCTTATTTGGAAGATTAACTCACACTTGATTCAAGTGATTGTAGTACTTAGACATTCTGAGCACATGCTCACTAGCTGAGCTATTCTCCTCCATCTTGTAGGCAAAGTACTTGTCAGAGGTCTCAAAACTCTTAACACGGGCATGAGTCTGAAATACCAATTTCAGCTCTTAGAACATCTTATATGCTCTGTGGCGATTAAAACATTTTTGAAGTCCCAGTTCTAAGCCGTAAAGCATGGTGCACTAAACTATCAAGTAGTCATCATACCGAGCTTTGTCAAACGTTCATAACGTCTGCATCTGCTCCTGCAATAGGTCTGTCACCTGCAGTGCATCAAGGACATAATTCTTCTGTGCAGCAATGAGGATAATCCTCAGATCACGGACCCAGTCCGCATCATTGCTACTCTCATCTTTCAACTTACTTTTATCTAGGAACATATAAAAAATAAGCGGGGAGCTACATCACAAGCTATTGATCTATAACATAGATATGCAAATACTATCAGGACTAAGTTCATGATAAATTAAAGTTCAATTAATCATATTACTTAAGAACTCTCACTTAGATAGACATCCCTCTAGTCATCTAAATGATCACGTGATCCATATCAACTAAACCATGTCCGATCATCATGTGAGATGGAGTAGTTTTCAATGGTGAACATCACTATGTTGATCATATCTACTATATGATTCACGTTCGATCTTTCGATCTCAGTGTCCCGAGGCCATATCTGCATATGCTAGGCTCGTCAAGTTTAACCCGAGTATTCTGCGTGTGCAAAACTGGCTTGCACCGTTGTATGTGAACGTAGAGCTTATCACACCCGATCATCACGTGGTGTCACGGCACGACGAACTGTAGCAATGGTGCATACTCAGGGAGAACACTTATACCTTGAAATTTAGCGAGGGATCATCTTATAATGCTACCGTCGTACTAAGCAAAATAAGATGCATAAAAGATAAACATCACATGCAATCAAAATATGTGACATGATATGGCCATCATCATCTTGTGCCTTTGATCTCCATCTCCAAAGCACGTCATGATCTCCATCATCACTGGCTTGACACCTTGATCTTCATCGAAGCATCGTTGTCGTCTCGCCAACTATTGCTTCTACGACTATCGCTACCGCTTAGTGATAAAGTAAAGCAATTACATGGCGATTGCATTTCATACAATAAAGCGACAACCATAAGGCTCCTGCCAGTTGCCGATAATGGTTACAAAAATGATCATCTCATACAACAATTTATATCTCATCACGTCTTGACCATATCACATCACAACAAGCTCTGCAAAAACAAGTTAGACGTCCTCTACTTTGTTGTTTGCAAGTTTTACGTGGCTGCTACGGGCTTCTAGCAAGAACCGTTCTTACCTACGCATCAAAACCACAACGATTTTTCGTCAAGTGTGCTGTTTTAACCTTCAACAAGGACCGGGCGTAGTCAAACTCGATTCAACTAAAGCTGGAGAAACAGACACCCGCTAGCCACCTATGTGCGAAGCACGTCGGTAGAACCAGTCTCATGAACGTGGTCATGTAATGTCGGTCCGGGCCGCTTCATCCAACAATACCGCCGAATCAAAGTAAGACGTTGCTGGTAAGCAGTATGACTATTATCGCCCACAACTCATTGTGTTCTACTCGTGCATATAACATCTACGCGTAGACCTGTCTCTGATACCACTATTAGGGAACGTAGTATTTCAAAAAAAATCCTATGATCACGCAAGATATATCTAGGAGAAGCATAGCAACGAGCGGGGAGAGTGTGTCCATGTACCTCGTAGACCGAAAGTGGAAGCGTTTAGTAACGCGGTTTATGTAGTCGAACGTCTTCACGATCCAACCGATCCAAGCACCGAACGTACGACACCTCCGTGTTCAGCACACGTTCAGCTCGATGATGTCCCTCAAGCTCTTGATCCAGTTGAGGCCGAGGGAGAGTTCCGTCAGCACGACAGCGTGGCGATGGTGATGATGAAGTTACCGGCGCAGGGCTTCGCCTAAGCACTACGACGATATGACCAAGGTGTGTAACTATGGAGGGGGCACTGCACACGGCTAGGAACAATTGATCTTGTGTGTTCTAGGGGTGCCCTCCCCACGTATATAAAGGAGGGAGAGGGAGGGAGGCAGCCTAGGGCGCGCCCAAGTAGGAGGAATCCTACTTGGGCCCCTAGTCCAATTCGCCCCCCTACCATATTTGGACAAGGGGGAAAGGAAGGAGGGGGAGGGGAAGGAAGTAGGAGTCCTACTTCATACTTTCCTTTTGTTCCTCTCCTTTCCCTTTCTCCCCACGTGGCTGGCCCTATAGGGGGCGCACCATCCCCTTGTGGGTTGGTGTGTTCCCTTACTTTGCCCATTAAGCCCATATCTTTGTCGGCGGTTGCCCGGAACCACTTCCGGTGACCCGGTATCACCCGGAACACTTCCGGTGTCCAAATTGTTGGGGAACATAGTAATTTCAAAAAAAATCCTACGCACACGCAAGATCATGGTGATGCATAGCAACGAGAGGGGAGAGTGTCGTCCACGTACCCTCGTAGACCGTAAGCGGAAGCGTTATGACAACGCGGTTGATTCAGTCGTACGTCTTCACGATCCGACCGATCCAAGTACCGAACACACGGCACCTCCGAGTTCAGCACATGTTCAGCTCGGTGACGTCCCACGAACTCACAATCCAGCAGAGCTTCGCGGGAGAGTTCCGTCAGCACGAGGGCGTGATGACGGTGATGATGATGCTATCGACGCAGGGCTTCGCCTAAGCACCGCTACGATATGACCAAGGTGGATTATGGTGGAGGGGGCATCGCACACGGCTAAAAGATCAATGATCGACTTGTTGTGCCTATGGGGTGCCCCCTGGCCACGTATATAAAGGATGGAGGGAGGAGGAGGCCGGCCCTCATAGGGCGCCCAAGTGTGGAGTCCTACTAGGACTCCCTAGTCCTAGTAGGATTCCACCTCCCACATGGAATAGGAAAAAGGGAAGGGAGAAGGAGAAGGAAGGAAGGGGGCGCCCCCCTCCCTAGTCCAATTCGGACCAGTCCATGGGGAGGGGTGCGGCTACCCTTTGAAGCCTTTCTCTCCTTTCCCGTATGGCCCATTAAGGCCCAATACGAATTCCCGCAACTCTTTGGTACTTCGAAAAATACCCGAATCACTCGGAACCTTTCCGATGTCTGAATATAGTCATCCAATATATCGATCTTTACGTCTTGACCATTTCGAGACTCCTCGTCATGTCCCCGATGTCATCCAGGACTCTGAACTACCTTCGGTACATCAAAACACACAAAATCATAATACCAATCGTCGCCGAACTTTAAGCGTGCGGACCCTACGGGTTCAAGAACTATGTAGACATGACCGAGACACGTCTCCGGTCAATAACCAATAGCGGAACCTGGATGCTCATATTGGCTCCCACATATTCTACGAAGATCTTTATCGGTCAAACCGCATAACAACATACGTTGTTCCCTTTGTCATCAGTACGTTACTTGCCCGAGATTCGATCGTCGGTATCTCAATACCTAGTTCAATCTCGTTACCAACAAGTCTCTTTACTTGTTCTGTAATACATCATCCCGCAACTAACTCATTAGTTGCATTGCTTGCAAGGCTTATTATGATGTGCATTACCGAGAGGGCCCAGAGATACCTCTCCGACAATCGGAGTGACAAATCCTAATCTCGATCTATGCCAACCAAACAAACACCATTGGAGACATCTGTAGAGCATCTTCATAATCATCCAGTTACGTTGTGATGTTTGGTAGCACACAAAGTGTTCCTCCGGTATTCGGGAGTTGCATAATCTCATAGTCATAGGAACATGTATAAGTCATGAAGAAAGCAATAGCAATATACTAAAAGATCAAATGCTAAGCTAACGGAATGGGTCAAGTCAATCACATCATTATCTAATGATGTGATCCCGTTAATCAAATGACAGCTCATGTCTATGCCTAGGAGACTTAACCATCTTTGATTCAACGAGCTAGTCAAGTAGAGGCATACTAGTGCCACTCTGTTTGTCTATGTATCCACACATGTACTAAGTTTCTGGTTAATACAATTCTAGCATGAATAATAAACATTTATCATGATATAAGGAAATATAAATAACAACTTTATTATTGCCTCTAGGGCATATTTCCTTCAGTCTCCCACTTGCACTAGAGTCAATAATCTAGTTCACATCGCCATGTGATTTAACACCAATAGTTCACATCACCATGTGATTAATATCCATAGTTCACATCGCCATGTGGCCAACACTCAAAGGGTTTACTAGAGTCAGTAATCTAGTTCACATCGCCATGTGATTAACACCGAAAGAGTACTAAGGTGTGATCATGTTTTTCTTGTGAGAGAAGTTTAGTCAACGGGTCTACCAAATTCAGATCCGTATGTATTTTGCAAATTTCTATGTCTACAATGCTCTGCACAGAGCTACTTTAGCTAATTGCTCCCACTTTCAATATGTATCCAGATTGAGACTTAGAGTCATCTGGATCAGTGTCAAAACTTGCATCGATGTAACCCTTTACGACGAACCTTTTGTCACCTCCATAATCGAGAAACATATCCTTATTCCACTAAGGATAATTTTGACCGTTGTTCAGTGATCTACTCCTAGATCACTATTGTACTCCCTTGTCAAACTCAGTGTAGGGTATACAATAGATCCAGTACACAGCATGGCATACTTTATAGAACCTATGGCTGAGGCATAGGGAATGACCTTTCATTCTCTTTCTATCTTCTGCCGTGGTCGGGCTTTGAGTCTTACTCAATTTCACACCTTGCAACACAGGCAAGAACTCTTTCTTTGACTGTTCCATTTTGAACTACTTCAAAATCTTGTCAAGGTATGTACTCATTGAAAAAACTTATCAAGCATCTTGATCTATCTCTATAGATCTTGATGCTCAATATGTAGGCAGCTTCGCCGAGGTCTTTCTTTGAAAAACTCCTTTATGCTTTCCAGAAAATTCTACATCATTTCCAATCAACAATATGTCATTCACATATACTTATCAGAAATGTTGTAGTGCTCCCACTCACTTTCTTGTAAATACAGGCTTCACTGCAAGTCTGTATAAAACTATATGCTTTGATCAACTCATCAAAGCGTATATTCCAACTCCGAGATGCTTGCACCAGTCCATAGATGGATCGCTGGAGCTTGCACATTTTGTTAGCATCCTTTGGGTCGATAAAAACCTTCAGGTTGCATCATATACAACTCTTCTTCCAGAAATCCATTCAGGAATGCAGTCTTTACATCCATTTGCCAAATTTCATAATCATAAAATGTGGCAATTGCTAACATGATTTGGATAGACTTTAAGCATCCCTACGGGTGAGAAAGTCTCATCGTAGTAAACTCCTTGAACTTGTCGAAAACCTTTTGCAACAAGTCGAGCTTTGTAGACAATAGCATTACCGTCAGCGTCAGTCTTCTTCTTGAAGATCCATTTATTCTCGATGGCTTGCCGATCATCGGGCAAGTCAACCAAAGTCCACACTTTGTTCTCATACATGGATCCCATCTCAAATTTCATGGCCTCAAGCCATTTTGCGGAATTTGGGCTCATCATTGCTTCCTCATAGTTCGTAGGTTCGTCATGGTCAAGTAACATGACCTCCAGAACAGGATTACCGTACCACTCTTGTGCGGATCTCACTTTGGTTGACCTACGAGGTTCGGTAGTAACTTGATATGAAGTTACATGATCATCATCATTAGCTTCCTCACTAATTGGTGTAGGAGTCACAGGAACAGATTTCTGTGATGAACTACTTTCCAATAAGGGAGCAGGTACATTTACCTCATAAAGTTCTACTTTCCTCCCACTCACTTCTTTTGAGAGAAACTCCTTCTCTAGAAAGGATCCATTTTTAGCAACGAATGTCTTGCCTTCGGATCTGTGATAGAAGGTGTACCCAACAGTCTCCTTTGGGTATCCTATGAAGACACATTTCTCCGATTTGGGTTTGAGCTTATCAGGTTGAAGCTTTTTCACATAAGCATCGCAGCCCCAAACTTTAAGAAACGACAACTTTGGTTTCTTGCCAAACCACAGTTCATATGGTGTCGTCTCAACGGATTTAGATGGTGCCCTATTTAACGTGAATGCAGTTGTCTCTAATGCATAACCCCAAAACGATAGTGGTAAATCGGTAAGAGACATCATAGATTACACCATATCTAATAAAGTACGGTTACGATGTTTGGACAGACCATTACGCTGTGGTGTTCCAGGTGGCGTGAGTTGCAAAACTATTCCACATTGTTTCAAATGAAGACCAAACTCGTAACTCAAATATTCTCCTCCATGATCAGATCGTAGAAACTTTATTTTCTTGTTACGATGATTTTCCACTTCACTCTGAAATTATATGAACTTTTCAAATGTTCAGACTTATGTTTCATCAAGTAGATATACCCATATCTTCTCAAATCATCTGTGAAGGTCAGAAAATAATGATACCCGCCGCGAGCCTGAACACTCATCGGATCACATACATCAGAATTTATTATTTCCAATAAGTCAGTTGCTCGCTCCATTGTTCCGGAGAACGAAGTCTTAGTCATCTTGCCCATAAGGCATGGTTCGCAAGCATCGAGCGATTCATAATCAAGTGATTCCAAAATCCCATCAGCATGGAGATTCTTCATGCGCTTTACACTAATATGACCTAAACGGCGGTGCCATAAATAAGTTGCACTATCATTATTAACTTTGCATATTTTGGCTTTAATATTATGAATATGTGTATCACTACGATCGAGATCCAACAAACCATTTTCATTGGGTGTATGACCATAGAAGGTTTTATTCATGTAAACAGAACAACAATTATTCTCTAACTTAAATGAATAACCGTATTGCAATAAACATGATCAAATCATATTCATGCTCAACGCAAACACCAAATAACACTTATTTAGGTTCAACACTAATCCCGAAAGTATAGGGAGTGTGCGATGATGATCATATCAATCTTGGAACTACTTCCAACACACATCGTCACCTCGCCCTTAACTAGTTTCTGTTCATTCTGCAACTCCCGTTTCGAGTTACTACTCTTAGCAACTGAACCAGTATCAAATGCCGAGGGGTTGCTATAAACACTAGTAAAGTACACATCAATAACATGTATATCCAATATACCTTTGTTCACTTTGCCATCCTTCTTATCCGCCAAGTATCTAGGGCAGTTCCACTTCCAGTGACCATTTCCTTTGCAGTAGAAGCACTCAGTTTCAGGCTTGGGTCTAGCTTTGGGCTTCTTCACGGGAGCAGCAACTTGATTGCCGTTCTTTTTGAAGTTCCCCTTCTTCCCTTTGCCCTTTTCTTGAAACTAGTGGTCTTATCAACCATCAACACTTGATGCTTTTCTTGATTTCTACCTTCGTCGATTTCAGCATCACGAAGACCTTGGGAATCGTTTCTGTTATCTCTTGCATATTATAGTTCATCACGAAGTTCTAGTAACTTGGTGATAGTGACTAGAGAACTCTGTTAATCACTATCTTATCTGAAAGATTAACTCCCACTTGATTCAAGTGATTGTAGTACTCTGAGCACATGCTCACTAGCTGAGCTATTCTCCTCCATCTTGTAGGCAAAGTACTTGTCAAAGGTCTCATACCTTTCGACATGGGCATGAGTCTGAAATACTAATTTCAACTCTTGGAACATCTCATATGCTCCGTGGCATTTCAAAAAACGTCTTTGAAGCCCCGATTTTAAGCCGTAAAGCATGGTGCACTAAACTATCAAGTAGTCATCATATCGAGCTTGCCAAATGTTCATAACGTCTGCATCTGCTCCTGCAATCCGTCTGTCACCTAGCGGTGCAACAAGGACATAATTCTTCTGTGCAGCAATGAGGATAATCCTTAGATCACGGATCCAATCCGCATCATTGCTACTAATATCTTTCAACTTAGTTTTCTCTAGGAACATATCAAAAAATAAAACAGGGGAGCTAAACGCGAGCTATTGATCTACAATATAGATATGCTAATACTACAAGGACTAAGTTCATGATAAATTAAAGTTCAATTAATCATATTACTTAAGAACTCCCACTTAGATAGACATCCCTCTAATCATCTAAATGATCACGTGATCCAAATCAACTAAACCATGTCCGATCATCACGTGAGATGGAGTAGTTTTCAATGGTGAACATCACTATGTTGATCATATCTACTATATGATTCACGCTCGACCTTGCGGTCTCAGTGTTCCGAGGCCATATCTGCATATGCTAGGCTCGTCAAGTTTAACCCGAGTATTCTGCGTGTGCAAAACTGGCTTGCACCCGTTGTATGTGAACGTAGAGCTTATCACACCCGATCATCACGTGGTGTCTCGGCACGACGAACTTTGACAACGGTGCATACTCAGGGAGAACACTTGTACCTTGAAATTTAGTGAGAGATCATCTTATAATGCTACCATCGATCTAAGCAAAATAAGACGCATAAAGGATAAACATCACATGCAATCAATATAAGTGATATGAAATGGCCATCATCATCTTGTGCCTTTGATCTCCATCTCCAAAGCACCGTCATGATCACCATCGTCACTGGCGCGACACCTTGATCTCCATCGTAGCATCTTTGTCGTCTCGCCAACTATTGCTTCTACGACTGTCGCTACCGCTTAGTGATAAAGTAAAGCAATTATATGGCGATTGCATTTCATACAATAAAGCGACAACCATATGGCTCCTGCGAGTTGCCGATAACTTTGTTACAAATCATGATCATCTCATACAATAAAATATAGCATCATGCCTTGACCATATCACATCACAACAAGCTCTGCAAAAACAAGTTAGACGTCCTCTACTTTGTTGTTGCAAGTTTTACGTGGCTGCTACGGGCTGAGCAAGAACCGTACTTACCTACGCATCAAAACCACAACGATATTTCGTCAAGTTAGTACTGTTTTAACCTTCACCAAGGACCGGGTGTAGTCACACTCGGTTCAACTAAAGTTGGAGAAACTGACACCCGCCAGCCACCTGTGTGCAAAGCACGTCGGTAGAACCAGTCTTGCGTAAGCGTACGCGTAATGTCGGTCCGGGCCGGTTCATCCAACAATACCGCCGAACCAAAGTATGACATGCTGGTAGTCAGTATGACTTGTATCGCCCACAACTCACTTGTGTTCTACTCATGCATATAACATCTAAGCATAAACCTGGCTCGGATGCCACTGTTGGGGAACGTAGTAATTTTAAAAAAAATCCTACGCACACGCAAGATCATGGTGATGCATAGCAACGAGAGAGGAGAGTGTCGTCCACGTACCCTCGTAGACCGTAAGCGGAGGCGTTATGACAACGCGGTTGATGTAGTCGTGCGTCTTCACGATCCGACCGATCCAAGTACCGAACACACGGCACCTCCGAGTTCAGCACACGTTCAGCTCGGTGACGTCCCACGAACTCATGATCCAGCAGAGCTTCGCGGGAGAGTTCCGTCAGCAGGACGGCGTGATGACGGTGATGATGATGCTACCGACGCAGGACTTCGCCTAAGCACCGCTACGATATGACCAAGGTGGATTATGGTGGAGGGGGGCACCGCACACGACTAAAAGATCAATGATCAACTTGTTGTGTCTACGGGGTGCCCCCTGGCCACGTATATAAAGGATGGAGGGAGGAGGAGGCCGGCCCTCATAGGGCGTGCCCAACTGTGGAGTCCTACTAGGACTCCCTAGTCCTAGTAGGATTCCACCTCCCACATGGAATAGGAAAAAGGGAAGGGAGAGGGAGAAGGAAGGAAGGGGGCGCCCCCCTCCCTAGTCCAATTCGGACCAGTCCATGGGGAGGGGTGCAGCTACCCTTTGAGGCCTTTGTCTCCTTTCCCGTATGGCCCATTAAGGCCCAATACGAATTCCCGCAACTCTCGGGTACTCCGAAAAATACCCGAATCACTCGGATCCTTTCCGATGTCTGAATATAGTCATCCAATATATCATTCTTTATGTCTCGACCATTTCGAGACTCCTCGTCATGTCCCCGATCTCATCCGGGACTCCGAACTACCTTCGGTACATCAAAACACATAAACTCATAATACCGATCGTCATCGAACTTTAAGCGTGCGGACCCTACGGGTTCGAGAACTATGTAGACATGACCGAGACACGTCTCCGGTCAATAACCAATAGCGGAACCTGGATGCTCATATTGGCTCCCACATATTCTACGAAGATCTTTATCGGTCAAACCACATAACAAAATACGTTGTTCCCTTTGTCATCGGTACGTTACTTGCCCGAGATTCGATCGTCGATATCTCAATACCTAGTTCAATCTCGTTACCGGCAAGTCTCTTTACTCGTTCCGTAATACATCATCCCGCAACTAACTCATTAGTTGCATTGCTTGCAAGGCTTATTATGATGTACATTACCGAGAGGGCCCAGAGATACCTCTCCGACAATCGGAGTGACAAATCCTAATCTTGATCTATGCCAACTCAACAAGCACCATCGGAGACACCTGTAGAGCACCTTTATAATCACCCAGTTATGTTGTGATGTTTGGTAGCACACAAAGTGTTCCTCCGGTATTCGGGAGTTGCATAATCTCATAGTCATAGAAACATGTATAAGTCATGAAGAAAGCAATAGCAATATACTAAACGATCAAATGCTAAGCTAACGGAATGGGTCAAGTCAATCACATCATTCTCTAATGATGTGATCCCGTTAATCAAATGACAACTCATGTCTATGGCAAGAAAACTTAACCATCTTTGATTCAACGAGCTAGTCAAGTAGAGGCATACTAGTGACACTCTGTTTGTCTATGTATCCACACATGTACTAAGTTTCCGGTTAATACAATTCTAGTATGAATAATAAACATTTATCATGACATAAGGAAATATAAATAACAACTTTATTATTGCCTCTAGGGCATATTTCCTTCACAAATACCATTGTCCTATATATGAATCTTTATCTCTCGACCATTTCGAGACTCCCCGTCATGTCCGTGATCTCATCCGGGACTCCGAACAAACTTCGGTCATCAAATCACATAACTCATAATACAAATCGTCATAGAACGTTAAGTGTGCGGACCCTACGGGTTCGAGAACTATGCAGACATGACCGAGACACATCTCCGGTCAATAACCAATAGTAGAACCTGGATGCTCATATTGGCTCCTACATATTCTACGAAGATCTTTATCGGTCAAACCGCATAACAACATACGTTGTTCCCTTTGTCATCGGTATGTTACTTGCCCGAGATTCAATCGTCGGTATCCTCATACCTATTTCAATCTCGTTACTGGCAAGTCTCTTTACTCGTTTCTGTAATGCATCATCCCGTAACTAACTCATTAGTCACATTTCTTGCAAGGCTTATAGTGATGTCCATTACCGAGAGGGCCCAGAGATACCTCTCCGATACTCGGAGTGACAAATCCTAATCTCGATCTATGCCAACTCAACAAACACCATCGGAGACACCTGTAGAGCATCTTTATAATCACCCAGTTACGTTGTGATGTTTGATAGCACACAAGGTGTTCCTCCGATATTCGGGAGTTGCATAATCTCATAGTCAGAGGAACATGTATAAGTCATGAAAAAAGCAATAGCAATAAAACTAAACGATCATTATTCTAAGCTAACGGATGGGTCTTGTCCATCACATCATTCTCTAATGATGTGATCCCGTTCATCAAATGACAACACATGTCTATGGCTAGGAAACTTAACCATCTTTGATTAACGAGCTAGTCAAGTAGAGGCATACTAGGGACACTCTGTTTTGTCTATGTATTCACACATGTATCAAGTTTCCGGTTAATACAATTCTAGCATGAATAATAAACATTTATCATGATATAAGGAAATATAAATAACAACTTTATTATTGCCTCTAGGGCATATTTCCTTCATGGACGACATCTAGGGTGACGGATTGGGACCGGTGGCGAGGATGGGGAGCAAGCATGGTGGGCGGAGAGTGCTCGAACGCGGGAAATGGTGGAGGGAGGCGGGAGGAGGGCGAAGGGTTTGATGAATTTGCTGCAAATTATAGTAGGGTAGGCCTGTCGGGTCCGACGTGGTGGAAGCACCCAGGCCTCCCTATATTCTTCCTACATTTGGGCTGGATATGAGGGTGCCGGTTAGCCTGGGCGTTTGTAGCCTATCTGGGTTGGGTTTTTGGTCGGTCACTGACCGAGCCTTCCGCCCGAGTGTTTGAGGGGGATTTGGGGGGCCCGGCCATAGATGCTCTTACCCAGGCTTCTTTACGTAATAACATTGTAAAAGTAAAGAAGACGCAGAAGCATCGTGCACTGACCAAGTAAGTGACCACGAAAGTAAAAAACGAAAAGGCGTCGTTTGTGCGTGTGTGCGTGGCCAGAGTCCAAAGGCGCAAGCACACGAACAACGCGCACGTAGCTAAGCTAATAAGCTGCCCCAAGGGGGACGACCCGTAGCTCTAGTCGCTAGCTAGACCCTGCAATAACCCGGCACCGGCACACATGCATGCGTGCACACTCACGCAACGCGCCGCTTTTTGTCGCGCAAATGTGTCATGCGTGCATGCCAAAAACGACGGCTCGACGGCGACGGGACACCGCCCCCACCCCCACCCCCACCGCATCGCGCGGGCGCGCGCCTACGCACGCAGTCACGTCCACCCGATCGATCGAGACTCTTCTACACTTCTGGATCGAGCTGCATGCATGTGTGCCCGATACCGCCGTGTGCGTGCATTTTTCCACGGACGTACGCAACGCAACACACTTCGTCGTTCCGTTGCAGATCGGCAAAGCCATCTACCACATCACGATCGATCAGAAAAGGCGTCTCTTTTCTCAACTCGCCACACACCGTATCTCTTTTCCGATTACGTCGATCGTCCTGCATGCGCCAAAGGGCCCAACCAACAAGAGTAGTGATGATCTTCGTCTTCTTCTGCCACCGGTACGTGCTTTTCTAGGCCATATCCCCGGCTTAGAAATCACAACTGGCGAGTAGCGAGCGAGCACTATAGCCTACAGGCGACTAGCTTATAGGAGTTTTGTCCTGCACGGCCATGATAATAGAGAGAGATAAGACGATCGATCGTGGACGTACGACAATTAGTTGCCAGCAAAGCCGGGCCGATGCTCGTATCGGCGTCAGCCGGCACTGAGCTAAAGACACGAATTATTCCTGCCGGAAAGAGGCGCCAAAGGCTGCCTGCATGCACAAGGGAAAGAAAGGCAGACGGCGACGTGTGTAGATTCAAAGGACGCCACCTTTGGGATACTGTTGGATTCCATGCCAGGGAACACGGCGCACGAATCAAGTAGGATCAAGTAGTAGTGTTAAGCTACTAGCTAGTTGCTACAACAAGAGTACTACTTATTGATTATTGCACACACAGGAAGGACACGGCACTTTGCTTTCCTCAACTGGAGTTAGTGTTAGGAGTAGTGGGCTATAAAGACGAGTGATCGGTGCTCAGTTGAATCGAAAGTAGTCGTTAATATTGATTGATTCCACATCTCTTCGATAGCAGAGCGAAGCAGGACTACACATGCATGCGCGTCATAAGCAGGTCCAATGATCAAAGTTACATATGGTAGTAGCTAAAGAGTAATAAGGAGCTCGTAAATTTATGTGGTCGCTCAAAGTCAAAATGCGAAATCAAAATAAAGAAACTAGACCGTGGATCGACACATGCAACTTCCTTTCTGCATCACACGTAGAGCAGATTTCTTGACCATACACGAGACCGAAGAAACGCACGTAGTACGTACGTGGGCGCACGCGCGAGATGCCGCCTGGTGGTCGCTAGTGGCAGATCGCGCCCTTCACCGCCGGCGTCTCGACGTCGTGGGCGACCTGGCCGCCGTTGACGTGCCTGCCGCCGTTGGTCCCGTTGGTGCCGTTGGTGCCGTTGCCGTTGCCGTTGACGGAGGTGAGCGGCAGGGCCAGCTTCTCGGCGACGGAGTGGACGGGCTTGTCGATGATGTCGTTGCTCTTGCCCCAGATGAGGGAGTAGAGGCCCAGCACGATGATCGCCGCGCCAATCACACTGAGATGAGAACCACGAGATTATTAGTTAACCGATTACTCCTGCAGCGATTGCGACGGGTCTTATCTTAATTAATATCAAGAGAGTTTACTGATGAAACGTAATCACCTTCCGAGAGTGGTCTCTTCCTTGAGGATGACGGAGCCGAGGACGGCGGTGATGATCATGCAGAGGGGCTGGAAGGCGGTCACGAACACCGGCCCGCGCGTCTCCGTCACGATGCCCTGCACGAAGAAGGCCACGCCGGAGCACACCACGCCCTGCATGCGAATGCGCATAATTCATCCATTAGCTCGTTGATAACTGCTCTAATGGGGTCGACTGGCCGGCTGCATGCATGCAGCTTGACTGGGGGGCACTGCTTACCGAGTAGACGACGGTGAAGAGGCGGGTGTCGAGGCCGATGACCCACGCGCTCATGTCGTGGCGCTCCGCCACCAGCGCCATCGAGCCGTTGATCCCAGTGCCCATCGCGCAGATCAGCGTCGTCAGCGTCAGCGCCGCCGGGTAGCTGTTGAGCGTGTTCGACTGCATGCATGCATTTGTGAGCGGCGCAATTAGGTACGGACGTATGCAAGGGAACAAAGCTACTAGCTGCTGCTGCCATTAATGGCGTCCGGCGTGGCCGGTGTGAGCGTACCTGGAGGACGAAGAAGCCGGCCCAGGCGACGCAGCTGGTGATGATGGCGATGGTGCCCTTGAGCCAGGTGGCGCTGCTCTGGGCGGCGGCGGCGGAGGCGGCCTGGTCGACGTGGTGGGCGCCCCTGGCCCACGGGAACTGCACCACGGGGCCGTGGTACATGATCATCAGCACCGCGCCGATGACGGTGCAGATGGTGCCGGCGACCTTGGCCTGGCTGTGGGAGCTCCGGAGGCGGAGCTTCTCCATCCGCAGGACGATGGCCATGATGAAGGTGACGGCCGGCAGGATGTTGACCAGCGCCGACGAGAAGCTGGCCGAGGTCAGCTTGTTGCCCACGTAGTACAGGTTCTGGTCAAGCACAGGCCTGCAGGTTGGGAACCCGCGAATATTGTTAGCTAGTAGCACAGTAATGACTGACAGCTGGTCGTAGTTGTACTACCACAACTGTAAATAAAAACAGTACTAGTAAGTAAAAGCATGCATGGCACGTACTCGAGCAGCGCCAGCCCCAGGATCTTGATGAAGATGCGGAGTGTCATCTTGGGCCGTGTCCCCCTGCAATTTCGCAAGCACAACAGACAGTCAGTCGCTGTCGGCTACTACTACTCCATACAAGACGCCAAAGACAAGTTAGCAACGGCCAGTTTATCGTGCATGAAACGAAAGCACAGCTAGCTCAGAGCTGGGCATTAGGAATTGGCATCAAGCTAATAAAAGCTTTGCTTGCTTGAAAGAACACTTAGTGCGGTTACACGCACACCACATAGAAGCAAAGGTTGTCGGGGTGCATGCATGTGTCGGTTGGGCATAGATTAGTCCAGAGGCGCCCTGACTCCTGACTGACCGATGTCACGGCCGGAAAGGAAAGGGGTCGAGAAAAGCCGACGTGAATGAATATACCTGTGGTTCAAAAAGAAAGACCTGGGCATGCATCGCTAGGTAGGATGCGATAGGTTTGCGCTCCTGGTGTCTCGCACCAGTGTGCAACTGTGCATCTAGTGCTTGATTACGTAGTGATTTGATTGAAACTATCTACTAGTGCGAACAGATAACATTGATAACCATTTTACTTTGGCTGATGATAATAATAAGTTAATAACTACACTTGGAACTGATGAGACAAAAACGAACTGGACTTCTGAAACATTGGTGTGGAAGCTAGGCTAGGCTACCCTGCCCCTTGCCCTTGTGCATGCGTGCGTGCATGCATGTAAAACTCTCTTTCCGACAGAGTGCATGCAGGCAAGCAGTTGACATGCATGCACACGCAAGAAGACTAGATGAGGGTGGAGGAAGAAGCAAGGTAGAGATTAGGAGGTTGGTGGTAGCCAGTACGTACTTCTCGAAGAAGAGGGCGAAGGGCAGCATGACGAGCGTGGCGACGAGGTTGCGGTAGGTGACGAGGACGTAGTGGCTCATGCCGCGCTTGAGCGAGGCGACGGAGACGATGTACATCCCGGCGTACCCGATCTGCAGCAGGATCATCATCATGTACGGCTTCACGTCGTTCAGCACCTTCTTCCCCACGCCCATGGCTGCTCTCGCTGCCTTACAAACACACACGGAGGGTTGAGGGATGGATCGAGGCACGAGCGCACAGCTCTCACCACGTACTCGCACCGTGCGTGTGAGGCTGCGGCTCGGCACTCGGCAGGTGGGTGGCTGCTGAACTCCGACTGCGGTACGCGGCGATGGAAGATGAGCTCGCGGGCGGGGCAATTTATAGCGGGGTACAGGTCTGTGGGGGGTGAGGTCAGCCGGTCAGCTCGGCATGCATTGGCCCGCGGCGCGCACCACCCGTGCACAGTGCTCCTAGCTAGAGTATGTGCGTGCTGGTAGGAGTAGGAGGAGTTGGTGTGTGTGGTGTGGTGTCGACGGAGACGGATGGATGGATCCCGAGTCACCCGTGCACCCAAATTTCTCTCTTCAATTTGATTAGGGCGCCACGAGCTCTAGCCTAGCGTTCGATGGATCGGCTCGGGGAACGTGGCCGGCCGGGCCGGGACGTGCGCGTCGACGTTGCCGATCCACTTCCGGCCCGCCTCCCCTGTCAGCTCTGCTCTGCTTCCTGTGCCGGCAGCAGGCCAGCAACGGAGGAGACGCCCGGCGGTACGAAATGCCCGCCTGGATGTCGTCACCGACGGCAACGGAGTGCCGACCCGCGACGCGGTCCGACGACGGTGCCAAGCATTTCCCGAAACTCTACTGGCTAGTCATCAATCAATGGGTTAAAGAGGGGGGAGTCATGGCAGCAGTAACTTCGCCCGCCAGGCCAGCTGGGTTCGAATTCTCATGTTCACGTAACGACGCAGAAATTAGTAGAAATGTGTGTTTTCAGAAAAGGGGCTTCATTCACTCCCGTAGCCGTATCGAGACGATAGCATGCTACCGTCTAGATACATCTGTTCGAGCGTCAATTAATATGGGGTGGAGGAAGTGGTTACAAGAGAAAAATATCCAACCCTCTGCTAGTACCAATAGACGATGCGCGCAACCAACAAATCCAAAGAACGAGAAGTTCAGATAAGTACAACAGAAGTTCGGACGCAGCCTAGGCGAGCTCTTAATAGTGGTGTCATAATAACAGAAGTTCGTTTCAGCCATCGTCGGTAGGTCAGGCCTAAACTGCCGCATGTACCGCCAAAATGAGCTTGTCGCATGTCAAACGAGTGACATCTTGGGATTCCCAAGATCGCACAATTTTTACATGTATGAATAATTCACAAAGGGTGGAAACGCCTTCTTTTTCGATTAGATGTCACGCCTTCATTTCAACATAGCCAGCTGAATCAAACACCCCTGTCGTTACCAAATTGCAACGGCAAATATAGGTCTCACATGCTAAACAACACGATCAATACTTGGTCGCTTATCACAACACAACGATTGATGCATACTTGGTATATGGAAGACAAATAGTGGCAAAGGAGGTCTGGAGCCGGAGCGGACGGGGAGACGGAGAGGGCTAGAGCGGCGTGTGTCGACATTGTTTGTGTGTTGTGTACCATGTGCACATGTGCACACAGAGGGAGTGAGTCAGAGAGATCGAGCATGAGGGCTAGGTCAGGAAGAGGGTTGCGGTTGTTGGTTAAGTAACTTAGATGAGTCCATGGCCAAGGGTTGGGTCTTTAGGGTTTGTTTGGGACTAATCACATGGTTTGCGTCATTGTCATGTGGGGTCTATCTGTCAGATGGGTATCCATCAAGTATCCATAGGGTAAATTCTAAATCTATGTCAGACCCGTAAGTTCGGGAGTATCCACGGGCCTCAAAAATTCATAAGTAGAAAATGTTCTCCAAGCCCATGTCCAGTATACCGGATACCCTCAAGTACTCGCATCCATGGATAATATTGTCATCTTTAACCATGTGGTCTACTTATACTCAGAGGCCATCCCCTCGGTGAGAATTTTGTCATGCACTGCATCCATCATCAATCTCCGTTAGTTCTAGTGCCTAACTGATATGAGTACCGGTGTATACTATGTGCCACACGCAGTTCGTCTTTCACACAAACACACGCAGTTCTTCTTTCACATAAAAAAAGCAACTCTCTAGCAATGGGCTACTACTCGGATCCAGGGCATCCACACCACTAAGGAAAATTTCTAGAGATATCACCTTTTAGAGCTCCTTGCACACATGGAGAAGGACCACAAACTCTAGAGACTTTTTACCACATCATTTTTGTCTACCGTAAACCAAACCAGATTAGCAATAATCATTTGTTAAAAAAAATGAGCAATAATCCCTTGTGATCAATACACAACAAACAAGACAAATCTGGTACGATGTGCCTCTGCAAGAATTATTGTCCAGTTAGAAGTCTATGAAGAAACGCTAACCAATAATGAGAATATGGACACGTGGACGCTACGGAAAGATTCCAAAGAGTTGCAATGGAAAAATTGACAACGCACTATGAATTAATGACATCATATGATGATAGGACATAACCAAGACAAGTGGAATGGCTTCCACGTACTTCTTCTCCGATGAAGAGTGTATATTTAGCTTTAAAATTTGTTTACAAAACAGAGTACTCCCTCCATTCCTTTATACAAGGCCATTATGAAAAATATATTTTGCATCTATACAAGGCCATTAACAGTAACCGAGGCAAAATTTAATGATGTTTTCTCGTAGTAGCAACTTGTTTAATACTTGCATGCATGTAGTACTTCCTTCTCATTCCTTCCTTGCATGCATGCGAGCGTACTAATGATCCCAGTTAACAAGAAGAAAAATTGGCTTGCAAAGTAGTCATTAAATTTTATCTAGGTACCTGTAATTTGAGTTTGTGGCCTTGTATAAGGGAATGGAGGAAGTACTTATATCCTCCAATACACTTTAAAATAGAAAAATGCTTCTCTCTCATCACCCGATAATCAAGACCAATAACATTGTACATATGGTCTGCTTAATTTCTACATGCACTTAACTCATTCGGGGTTGGGTAATTAAAGAGGAGAGAGATGGTGGCTTGCACATTTTCAATGCATTTTTTACTCTACTTCACAATTTATACTAAAATTTCCATATGTACACTTATCGCCGGAGGGAGTATGCATGCAACCGCAAACTGAATGGCTGAAGCTAATAGCTACTTGCAGTTGCATTGCCTAGCTGCATGCCTCCATCCATATTCGCCATATTCCATAGTCTGACCCACTATGCCACATTTAGCTATGATAAACTCCTAGATGTGCGGTGTGATGACCCCCTTGTTTGTCCCGGAAGCAAAATTGATATGTGCATTCATGGACCAATGGTATCTATCGCGGCTACTCGAGGAATTCCATGGCAGAAAGCAGCAAGATGTAAATATAGGAATGTTATCAACACAAGCTTTAACGGAAATGACCCTGGCTTTACTGGAAAGGGGTCTCGTTTTGACCCCCCTTCCTACCCGCTAACCTTTTAACAACTTTAGCACCTATGAATATCATACCTATGACACACAAACCTACTAATGGCAACCTTGCACATTTTCAAAATGTGCCCATGGAAGATATTTTTTGTTTTGTTTTTGATGTTTTGTCTTTGAGCAATGCACATTATTGTGCTCGAATTGTGTAAACTTTCTTTAGGGAAAGGTTGGGGTTATTCAATGGATAGGTGTACGCACGCAACATTTCTATCTAACCAAGTGTGCCATCGAATGAAAGGAGCGAAAATAGCAGCATGATAAGCTTTCTATCTCTCTCTGCATCCGTTGCCTTCGCCTAGCGCTGTACCACAAAAGAAGAAGAGAGGACGCCGATGCGTGTCCCCCTCTTCCCAAAGAAAGAAAATGACGAGGAATTTCTCCGCGGCGGCCCTTCTCTCCTTTAATTTCCCGCAGATGGAAAACAACAACACCCGCCCTGAATGGTTTCTTGTGGCGCCAAACTATCTAAGCACTGATGTGGAATGGAGATCGACAGCTGCTGCCGCCAGAGTGCCTCTCCTTTTCTCAAAAATATGGCAAAACACTTTGCGTCTCGGCGCGCCGATCCGATCGTCGCCTCGATCGTCCTCGGCCGTATGAGAGGAGCGATCGAGCAAGCAAAGCGAACCCATCATCGATCCACCTAACTGGCAGTGGCAGCTAGTAGTAATGGTGGCGCCAATTAATCAACGAAAGGGCGGCCGGCCCTTTGGCTGGCTAGTTAGTGCCTGCTGATGCGTGGATGCATGTACGCATCTTTGGTGCGCTCTGCTTAGGATTTGCATCTTGTGGTGGTAGCTAGGTCTCACACTCACCTCACCCCAGGAGAGAGAGACAGAGGAATCTGAAACTTCTCCGCCTATAGCTGGCTAGAGAGGCCGCTTAGCTTGTTGACCTCAAGAACCCTCTACCATAATTGGGTAGAAATAGTGTAGTTTTCAAAGAGAAAAAGGGAGAAAAGGGAGGCGGTGCCCTCATCGGTTTATTTAGTAATTCCAATCAGTAGTTTAGTATCAACTTGATTGTACTCTATGCACATATATTGGGTGAGCTGTAGGCAATATTGATGCAAAAGCATACAAGATAACAATAGAATATGGACATTCTAATCAAAGTTATCCCAAAATTGTCTATGCGCGCGTCTTCGATTTTTTGACTCTCAGCTTGCATCATTTAATTTGGATGCACGTTCGGTGCGTGTGGCTGATAGGCGCACAAGAGAGGACATATTGTCGATATATATCACAAGTTGCCCCGTGATATTTCCTCTCTTGATAGTGTGATACCAACGTGGAAACGATAGAGTGAATGGTCATTAAGATTTCCAAAAAGAGTTACGACACCGACACCATACTAAGATCACAATTTTGTGTGCACGTCTTCGATTTTTCGGCTTTAGCGAGCATCGGTTAATTAATTCGGGTGACCGTTCGGTACAACCAAAAGACGCGCGGGAGAGAACATACTAATTATATCAGTATATCACAACCTGCCCGGTGATAGCATGATACCAATGTGGAAATGGTGGTGCGAACGGCGATGAAATTTCCCCAATAAATATGACAAGGACATAATGCTACTCTATCATGCCATGTAATTCAAAATCAAAATTTGATCCATGAATTCCTCAAAAATAGAGAAGATCCGCTTAAAAGGCGATCCAAAGAAAAACGAGAAGACCATATCCATTGAAGAGAAGAGAAATCTGTCTTGTCCTTTTTCTCTTGACATGGTATAACTTGTCTAAACAGAAACCTTTTTTTTAACAAGTAACAGAAACTTTTGGGTCTGTTTTAAAACCGTTTGGACGAGAGATCTCTGGAGACAAATATATCTGAACGCTTTTCCACACGCCAGCAGCGTTCTAGTACGAGGGTATCGCCCGTAAAAGGCGGTGTCACGGCACGGGATATGTTCTCCTGCTGCAGCTGGCCAGCACGACGTGTGCTGCGGCTCAACTGGCCAGCCAACAGTGACCTGACTGACCACAACATTCGCAGTGCTCAGGCTCTCCTAACAGGAGGATTTGCAGGCCATTTGTCACACTAACACGAGGAGATCGATGCACGCACTCTGGCTGACTGGCTAGTGACACTAGTCACCACCCACGATGATTCGCCCGTGGGACTGACTGTGGTTTCTTTTCCTCTTTAATTATTCCCGGAATAGCATCCGTCGCAAACCCGATAATGGGATGCGTAGTCAGGAGTCATACATTGGCCCGGATGGAATGGATCGAGCCTCCAGATCACAAAAGCAATGCATATCTCTCTAGAGGAAACGAACACGCCTGGGCTCTTACGTGGTCAGTGTGTAGAAGTGACCGACAACGGAGACAAGTACACCCTAGCTCCAATTTTGCATTTCGCGTTTGTAGTGGACGTATGTATCGACCGGTGGCAATGGCATGGCAGACAGCGCAAGTTTTCCGCGTAATGCATCATGATTAACGTGCATTTGCGCATTAAAGTATAGGACGACGTACGCACGCCACTAAGACCCACTTGTTTTGCTAGTCCTTTTGCTCTTTGCCTGAGCTGCGAGACAGAGTTTTGCAATAGATTTATGTCGCGTGTGGCAGGAAAGAGGGGAGGTTTTCTTCCATTATCCGAAGAAAATGCGATTTGCAGCAAGTTGATGTACACACATTGTTGTACAAAATACTGAAAAAGATCAACAAGAAGAGCATGGTGGTTGATCGATGATGCATACTTGCATGAGCTGATCATGCGTCGCACGAGCCAGTTAAATCGAGTCCAATCGACCGATTGATCTGCTAGGCCGGGGTACATTAGATAGCAAGGGTTTTGTGTCATGTGGAGACACCGATCGGCCGTGGAGATACCACCTGACAACATGCGCCAGCAACGGCGTGCCGGGCCGGCCGGGCGAGTGGCCGTGGACCAGTTGCTGTCTCCCTGGGTGCACATACATACAGTCATCCACCGATGGCTTCTCCCAAAAGGCGAAAATGGTCTCTGATTAGGCGACTTTAGGCGCGCAATAATACTGTAATGTGTGAGAATGGCACGAAACATCCGAAATCGACAGGACGTGGCACATGTCAGCCAACCTGACTTGTCCGGATTTGCAAGCAAGCAGCGTCGCAATTTGCAAGTGTTCATTCAGCAACATGCATATGATGGAGTAGCATTTCAAAACAAACTCGATTTGCGTGATGATTAGCCTCCAGTTGCTTCGCTGATAGGGAGCCGACGACGAAGGGTGCGGGTTTTGAAATGAATCCCCAGGGAGCACGCACCCAGGCGCAGCTCTGGAGAAGTAGCAGCCTACAAAGAGTCCACCAACCAATCCATAGGGCTGGAAAGCAAAACGAATAATCCTACGCCTCTACAGCCCTCATATGGCGGCAATAGTATCTGCCACCAGTGACAAAAGCCTGCGAAGGCGAAAGGCGTTTTTGTGCCTAGAAACTTAAGCAGCACAAGCTGAACTGACAGGGCGGCTCCGATACGAGAACACTTTCAGTCAGGCAAATCTACGGCAGAATAAAGCATCGTGTGCGGGTGCACATTATCACCGAGTCCAGAAGGCTGGGAATCAAGCAGAAATACCGATGCGTCACATCCTTGCACCCCCAAACACGCCTAGCATCGTAGCAGCAGTTAGCAAATGATTTACAATTTTACAGACAACGTGACGTCGATACAAAAGGCTTGTCATTGTCGTGGACCGGGATTCCTTGGCATAAGTATCTACAACATGAGGCGAGCGGATTAGCAAAAATAAGTGTCTCCCGGCCTGGGCGTCTTGCAAAAGCATTAACTAGCTCCCACTTGATCAGGCATGAAACGACACGGTAGACACCCTGTTAGGGCCTTGTGGTCAGCGACCAAGTACCTTGTGGTTGATCAGCCTACAAAACAGACGTATCCAGCTATATACTCCACCCAACGCCACCTGTAAAGTTTTACTTGAACAAAAACTGTCAAAATGCTAGAACAGAACAACAAACATGGTTTCTCAATACAGGCTTTCAAACACCCGTCGCCACTTTGGGGATAACAGAGTAGAATATCACTGCTGAGGTTGGCAATAAACATGAAATGAGGAGAATCAAGTATAGCTTGGTACTCCCCCTGTAAAGAAATATAAGATCGTCTAGATCACTAAAGTGATCTAAACGCTTTTATATTTCTTTACAGAGGGAGTACTAACAAGTACAACAGCATTTCATTAGCAAGCATATGACGCCGTCAACAGAGAACTAGTTGAATCTAAAATAACTTGCAGAACTCCCACTATTACCAGCCAGATGTGTATGTAGGAAATTACACAGAATCTTGACTTTGTATGCCTCAGCATTGGAAATAAACTTCTGGATTTACAGTAACTATGGTGATAGAAATGGCCGTCTTTAAATTACCGCAACAAAACAACACACATTCAGTTTTAAGAACATTTTACTACAACGGCAATAAAACAAACTCTGGCAAACAGCATAACAGAAAAAATCAAAATACCAACATTGTAACGGCAGAAACATTTAGGAAACAGCTGAGAAAGGAAAAAATCAGATCCATTTATAGAAAGCTAAGATTGAAATCATTTCTAGTGAGCTAAAGCTGAATTAACTCGGGGCTATTTATCAATAATTTCCAAACAGGTCACCTCAATGAAAAGACGTATATATTGGAATTAGGGAAATAACACGGCAAAGATGAGAAGGATATTATTTCTACCAGCATCTATTAATCCCCACCCCAAAATGTGGACAGAAAGACCAAACCAGCATCATTAACCTGTCCAAAAGGCAGTCACTATGAGACACCATACATAAACACGCGATTGTTCTATAGTATACTTGGTCAGTACTTAGACTATACTTTTTATAAAACGAAGTAGCATGTGGAACAAGAAAAAGTGTAGGCCTCATTGAGCATTAATGAGGAAAGTGGCTAATGATATGGTTTCTCAGGATTTGTCTTCAGTATTAGGCCATCTATCACGGCAGGAGTAATATCAGCAATTTAAGAAAGATTTGGCATTATCCTAATTTCACTTGGAAAAACAGCAACAGGCAGCTCACTATCAAGATAACAATTCAAGGTAGTATATGAGAACAAACAAAGACAACTGCATGACAATCAACAGAAAATGGACTTGAAAACCTCGTGCCAAACAACATTATCTTGGCTACTTCCAATAAGAATGAATGATGCAGTTTATCACCATCAATTCCCAACCTAAAGTTATTTGCAGGATATATTTTTTGGGAACATTGTGTGCCCTTGTGTACAAACATTAACAGTCCTGGAACTCGAGGCAAGTACTACCTCTGCCGGAACTAACCGTCACTGAAATGAGTGTATAGATCCACTCATTACAGCGACAGTTAATTCTGGACGGAGGGAGTAGAATATTATTAGGTATAAAGGGGACAAACTGCATTCCATTTATACTGCAATTTAAGTGGCTAAGTAAGAAAATGGGTGGATTAATAGGAATAACATGGGAAACAATTCCTCGTGAATGTGAGGTTCGTAAATACTGGAGATCAATTTTCCGGTTAAAAGAGTCAGGTATTTTGAAACATGTGTACTTTGATAGCCCTTCATTTCCTATTGCTTTCTACAGGGATTCTTGATTTTTCTTATGCACTCGTTCAGTAAATAAGAAGTCCTGCAGAAATGTAGGGAAAGGCTGCGTACAATAGACCCAAAGTGGTCGGACCCTTCCCCGGACCCTGCGCAAGGGAGCTACATGCACCGGGCTGCCCTTTTTTATTCGTTCAGTAAATAAGAAAAGCACGTGAAAGCATTATACCATTCATGAAACAAGAACGTGGTGATGCAAAATTTTCAACATGCCAAGTTCTCAAAGGATCTCCGAAGACCTCCCAAACATCTGCTTGACATGGTACTAGGATTTGAATGCCAGAGTGCAGGTGTCATGATGATGTGAGACTCAAATGGATATATGCAACCAAAGAGCATGAGTTTAGGGCTAAGTAAAGCTCATGTTAAGAGGCCAAGGAGCAAACTGACCCATATGGAAGTCCACTTGGTGTTAAGCAAGACCCTAAAATGGAAATAAACATGTGGGTAGATGTGCTCCACTTGAGCTTACACCTAAGTTGGGCAGTCCCAAACGAATAGGCCCAAACTTCAGGTGAACAAATCAAACCTAACAATGTAAATATTGGGTTAACTGTTGGCTAGGTGTCACCCATGTCAACGGGTAATCGGGCCTAGATCATTGGGGGAGTTTTGGCTATAAGAATGGTTGCATTGTGAAGTAGGAATTAGAGTGGTGGTCCCATCGACACAATGGTGCGGGGATTGCTTAAGAGCATGCAAACACGATGCATGAGACATGAGCAGAAACCATGGTACAATTCTAAACACCTAAAGGATTTTGTGTGGCTATTATTAGCTAGTGGGCACTCTCATTTATACACATTGTCCAATTTAGGTATCCATGTGGATCACAAAGCCATGTGAGGTGAGATTTAGGCACTGGTGCTTAAAAAACTGGTTTATTTCTTTAAGGACCCCCACTGAGCACCTTGCATTGTACAAGGCCTAAGAACAGTAAGCTAGGGGTGAACATTCCGGATGGGGGCGAGGCTTGTGCTGGGTTGTTTAGTGGTCGTTTCTTTATATCTAAAGCGGGGTGATGGCCTTTGTCAGTACAAGGGGTGGCTTTCCACATCCTTCCCCTTAGTTGCAACAAGGGGTGAACATGTGAGACAAGGAAGTGTTGTGACGCCCCCGATTCAATCGTACACTAATCATACACGCAAACGTGTACGATCAAGATCAGGGACTCACGGGAAGATATCACAACACAACTTTAAAAATAAAATAAGTCATACAAGCATCATAATACAAGCCAGGGGCCTCGAGGGCTCGAATACAAGTGCTCGATCATAGACGAGTCAGCGGAAGCAACAATATCTGAGTACAGACATAAGTTAAACAAGTTTGCCTTAAGAAGGCTAGCACAAACTGGGATACAGATCGAAAGAGGCGCAGGCCTCCTGCCTGGGATCCCCTAAACTACTCCCGGTCGTCGTCAGCGGCCTGTACGTAGTAGTAGGCACCTCCGGTGTAGTAGGAGTCGTCGTCGACGGTGGCGTCTGGCTCCTGGGCTCCAGCATCTGGTTGCGACAACCAGGTAGAATGGAAAGGGGGAAAAGAGGGGGAAAAGCAACCATGAGTACTCATCTAAAGTACTCGCAAGCAAGGATCTACACTACATATGCATGGGTATCTGTGTAAAGGGGCAATATCGGTGGACTGAACTGCAGAATGCCAGAATAAGAAGGGGATAGCTAGTCCTGTCGAAGACTACACTTCTGGCAGCCTCCATCTTGCAGCATGTAGAAGAGAGTAGATGGTAAGTTCACCAAGTATCAGCGCATAGCATAATCCTACTCGGCGATCCTCCCCTCGTCGCCCTGTGTGAGAGCGATCACCGGGTTATATCTGGCACTTGGAAGGGTGTGTTTTATTAAGTATCCGGTTCTAGTTGTCATAAGGTCAAGGTACAACTCCAAGTCGTCATGTTACTGAAGATCACGGCTATTCGAATAGATAAACTTCCCTGCAGGGGTGCACCACATTACCCAACACGCTCGATCCCATTTGGCCGGACACACTTTCCTGGGTCATGCCCGGCCTCGTAAGATCAACACGTCGCAGCCCTACCTAGGCACAACAAAGAGGTCAGCACGCCGGTCTAAATCCTATGGCGCAGGGGTCTGGGCCCATCGCCCATTGCACACCTGCACGTTGCGAACGCGGCCGGTGAGCAGACCTAGCAACCTCCATTACAAAGGAAGTTGCGTTACGCAGTCCAACCCGGCGCGCGCCGCTCAGTCGCTGACGTCAAGAAGGCTTCGGCTGATACCACGACGTCGAGTGCCCATAACTGTTCCCGCGTAGTTGGTTAGTGCGTATAGGCTAGTGGCCAGACTCAGATCAAATACCAAGATCTCGTTAAACGTGTTATTTTGAAGCAACCGCGGACGCCAACCAGGGCCAGGCCCACCTCTCTCCTAGGTGGTCTCAACCTGCCCTGTCGCTCCGCCACAAAGTAACAGTCGGGGGCCGTCGGGAACCCAGGCCCACCTCTACCGGGATGGAGCCACCTGCCCCTTCAGCCCCCATCTCCGAACAGCATAATAAGTAATGTAACAGTATAAAGTATATAGCATATGCCCGTGATCACCTCCCGAAGTGATCACGGCCCAGTAGTATAGCATGGCAGACGGACAAGAGTGTAGGGCCACTGATGGAACACTAGCATCCCATACTAAGCAGTAGGATAGCAGGTAAGGGTAACATCTGTAGCAACAATGACAGGCTATGCAGCAGAATAGGATTAATCGAAAGCAGTAACATGCTACACTACTCTAATGCAAGCAGTATAGAGAAGAATAGGCGATATCTGGTGATCGGGGGGGGCTTGCCTGGAAGCTCAGCCGAGAAGGAGGGGTCGTCGGGGATGTAGTCGTACTCAGTCGCATCAACGTCGGTCTCGGGGTCTACCGGAGAAGAAGAGGGGGAAGAAACAGTAAATACGGAGCAAACAAAGCATCACAACATATAACAAGGCAATACGCGGTGCCAGGGGTGATCTAACGCAGGGATAGGTGATACCGGCGAAGGGGGAAAACATCCGGGAAAGTATCCCCGGTGTTTCGCGTTTTCAGACAAATGAATCGGAGGGGGAAAGTTGTGAGTTTGCTATGCTAGGGACGTGTGGCGGACGAACAGACTGCGTATTCGGATTCGTCTCGTCATTCTGAGCAACTTTCATGTACAAAATATTTTCATCCGAGTTACGGATTATTTTATATTAATTTTCAAAGTTTTAATTCATTTTCTAAATTATTTTAATTCGAAAATTAAATGTTAAATGCTATGGGTACAAATAAGTGTACCCAGAGGTGTACACATGGGGCTGACTGGTGGGGACAGGGGGCTGACTCAGGAGCCCAGTCAGCAGCCAAAGTTTGACTGTTGACTGGTCAACCTGACCAGTGGGTACCCATGTCATGGACACATTAGATAACTAAGTTCGATTAGTTTAATTAAACAGATTAATTAATCTAACTAGGTGATTAGTTTAATTAAGCCTAATTAATTCACTAATTAATTAATTAACATTTTAATTCTTTTCTTCTTCTTTTGTTTTCCAGGGTGTGGGGCCTGGCTGTCATAGGCACAGGCCAAACCGGGGCGGGTGCCGGGCGTGCGGGCCTGGGCGCCCGTTTGCGTGCACCGCCGGCGTGCGGGCGTGGGCTCTCCAGAGGGGGTGCTGGTGGGAACGGCGTCGCCGGGGTAGGGCGAGGCTGCGCCGAGGCACCAAAGGCAACGGGCGGCGCAAGCGCGCGGTGCCAGGGGCGGGCGAGCGGCGCGGGACAGCGTGCAGCGAGCGGCGGAGCAGAGCAGCGGGGCCGGCGAGCGAGGCGGTTGCGGTGAGCGGGCGAGCAGGGCTGCTGAGGGGCGAAGTCGGCGCGGCGCGGCAGGAGCCATGAGCGGGGGAGGCGCGCGGGGCGCCGTGGTGCGCGCCGGCGCACGCGCGCGCAACGCGAGGGAGTGGCGGACGATGGTCGTACGGGAGAAGGGAAAGGAGGATATGAGGGGGGGGTTCCTCATAGGGGAGCTGCAGGGGGAAGGCAGTGGGCTCGGGGAGGTGGCGGCAGTGTCGCCGGCGATGGGGGCGGCGGAGGGCGGCGCCGTTCGGGGAAGCTGCCGGCGTCGGGGTCGAGCGGCTCCGGGCTCGGGGCGGTCCAGCTGGGAGCAGGACGAGCAGGCGACGACGATGATGGGCGGTACGACGAGGAAGGGGTGCCGGCGAGGTAGAAGCGGGGCGACGGCGGTCGTCTGCCCCCGATCCAGATCGGGGGGGAAGCGAGGGAGATGTGGGGGAAACGAGTGGGGTAGTGGGAGGGAGTGTGCGGTCGTGGGGGGTTAGGGTTTCGGGGATGGGGGATAGTAGTAGCGGGCGCGGCTGGGCCGGCTTGGCGGCCCTGTAGCCTGCTGGGCCGAGGTCCAGCGCGGGGGGGGGGGGGGGGGTGGGTTTCCTTTTTCTTTGTTTTGTTTTGTTTTAATTCTATTTTAGTCTTTTCGTTTTCTTTATTTTCTTTTCTGTGTTCTCTTTATCTACCTAACATTTTAGTTTTGTAAAAATGCATAGGTTGTACCTAATTTAGTAAACTTAATTCACATACCGAACAATTTTGTTTTAATGTTTGAAAGTTTTTGATGTTTGACAAAAATTTAAATATGAATTCGAATCGTTTTGAACTAACGGGAGATTAGCGACAGTAACGGAGGTGACGTGGCATCATTAGCAGAGGTTACTGTGGCTTGATTATCCGGGCGTCACAAGTGTACACATACAATGTCTAATTTTATCAGTGGAAATATCCTGGAAATCAGCCTAAGTTAATCGGCAAGATAGATAACCGAGGCTGCATGCCTCAGTGGAAGGAATGAACTGCAGTAGTAGACTATAAATAACAAAGAATTTGAATAGGACATACGAGAGACAGGGAAGCTTGACATCACTTTTCAAGTAAAGAATGAAGCATTGCTTAAACCTCCACGGCAGTGCACTCTGCAAAATGAATGAAAAGGCACAAAAGAAATTTAATCATTATAATTACAAGTAGGAAGAGCTAGAAACAGGATTGGTGGCCCTTTTGAGATAGATGGGTGCGTCTAAAATACCTCCACAAACACTCCAACATCAGATTTCCACAGGTACATCCTGTTAATTCTACCCAAGCATGACGTGGGAAAGAAAAATAATAATAATAAATAACAGCGCTGAACAAACAATTCACTAACTCGAAGACATTTATGAATATAACACAGGACTAGGGAAAAGTTCAGATGATTGGTAGTAAAGGACAAAACACATTCTACTGACATGATGTGCTCTGCATATGTGGTGATTAGATCAACAAAAATAGCATGTGCTTTGCAAGACAGTGTAACAGATTGAAGAATTATATACCACATACTATGTAACTTCATCACCGTTTCTGCTCATGCAAAACGTTATCTTGTCTACACATACCACATATGTAAGCAGTAAACAAACAGATATCCTAGTGTTTCATTACCGCTTATGCATCGGGCACGTCGGGTTCGTAGTACCCCCGATTCCAGTGACCCAACGAGAATTCGGGCCCACAGTTCACGCCTCAGCAGCTTGGGGCACTCCTTGACGGCGAAAAACACCGCCTTTGACAAAGAATTGATCCAAAAGTTGGCAGCGGCGTTGTTCTCATAGTCCATGATGTCAAGTTCCTTCTTGATCACAAGCTTTCGTACCATGGACAGTACACCAACAAGAATCACCGGAGCCAGGACCTTTTGCAATGCCCAAGCTATCCATTCACTTCTCCTCCTGGCCTCCGGAGGGGCAGGGGGCTCGGCCTCCATTGCCCCGCTGCACAAAGGTGTTTCTTCTGATCCTTTCTCTTTGTCAAGGAAGAGCGAGAGCAAGTAGAGCAATACGGCAGTTACCCCTCACACGGCGGTGGTCACTCCCAAACTTCGCCACATTTTCCACTTTCTCCTGCTGGCGCGTCCTTCAAATGAAGCTTGCAGCATATATTTAATCCTTCTTAGCTTCTGCTCTTCCCATTCTTTCCTCATCAGATTCCCAGGCTTCTCTCTGTACTCAAGCCACATTGAGCGCTTGTAATTTGGAACTAAACAAGGTAAAACTATAACGGCATATGGCATTGGCACTGTAACATAAGAGGAAGATGCGAAGGATAGAGTAGCTACCTTATTTCACTCGTCTGAATTTGTAACTCATGGGGCTCAATCTCTTCCCTCTCTTCATCAACTATGTCCCTAAATGATCCAGAAGTCGAGCACTCCCCAGAATAGCTGTGTGAGAAATGAGTTCTGTTCCTGGTGCCTGTGTCCTGACGACCTCTGCCAATGTCACGGTCACTTGTGTGCTTCTGAATGTTCGACAGCTCGGTCTCTTTCAACTTACGTTCTGCATCCACTCTACTGGTAACTTTCATCAGCTCCTGGCAAGTGCCACGGTGGTGCGAGACTATAGGGACAGGCGGGGGCGGCTGTTCAGTCCCCGGCTGAGACTTGGTGGACAAAGAAGCTCCATTCTCTGTTTCCACCATGGCTGCCAGCCCCATGCCATGAGAGTCTGTGTCGATTTTTATGAAGACGTCTGCATTGTCAACCCCTTTCAGTGATTCAGTGCTTTCGGAACCCGTTTCAGCAATTACTATGGTGATGTGAGGATTCGCCTCGAGCTTGGCTGGCGCTTCAATGCGCTCGGCGTCGCTAGCTGACCCCGCCGGAGTGCCGCAGGCAGTCTCGTCATCCAGAGTCAATCCCTGCCCGCGCGCTCTGCTGGCTGTAGCTTCCGCGGCGGCGCCAGGCAGCCCCTCTCCGCTGCACTCAGACTTATCCGCAATCATTCCCTTCAGCGAGTCGAAGTTCTTGCAACGAGAGCCGACTCCGGCGGCGGCTTGGGCCAACTCTGCGGTGGTCTCCTCCTTGTCCGTACCTTCGCCAGCCTGGTCCACCTCGACAGAGAGCGATTTCTGAGCGCCGTCTTATTCCATTTCGACCGTCGACGATTCTAATCCGTCGATCTCTTCCTGGATGTCCTCCACGGCCCACGGGGGACAAGTTGTCGACCTCGCCGCCGTCAGCTTTCTTGCCGACGGTATCGTGCTGGGGCGACTCCGCCGGGCGGTTGCCCGTTTCAGCCACGGCGGCCGGCGGCGGCCCTCCGATGTCCTTCGACATTACAGCCATGCTTCGCTGATAATTTGCGAATCTGAGATTTGGTTTGGCTCGATTGATTCCGATTTCACCTCGTTGGGAGTTAGGGTTTGTCTGGGCTAACATCTAAGGGTTTGTCTATGTTTTTTCTGTTGTCTTTTCTTTGTATTTTTCCCGAGCCTACCCCTGAAATGGGCCGGCCCAACTCGAAAGAAAAGAGCAGTCGCAAATCAAAAAGAAAACGTACGGATGGGTGCTCCAATGGTGTTCTTTCCCTTATTTTTTTCTCTCTTTCTGTACTATAAATGTTTTTCAGAAATGTGGTGAGCAATTTTCAATGACACACAAATAATTTTTAATATATGGTGAACATTTTTGCAAATGCCATAGTTTTCATGAGGGAATGACATTTGTGGAAGTCGTGGCAAAAAAAATCTATTTTGGAGTGCTGATTGTTTTTTTGCCACGACTTCCACACATTTCATTCCCTGATGAAACTTGGCAAGCACTGCACTCAAAACATTTATCATTCTTTGCCACCAATTTTTTTGAATTTTTTTTAGTTTTTACTGTTCATGGCGGTATCATAAGAGCTAAACCTCGGATGGGCACTTTCCTACATTTTTTTCATGAATGCAAATGACATTGACATGTAGGTGGTGTTTTTCCAAACATTTTCGTAGCTTCTTTACATTTTTTTGATTTAGTATGATCTTTTATGAAGTTTTCAAAGTGTCGGTCAAAGGGCAAAAGTAAAAGAGGAGCGAAGTGACTTGGATAGAACTGATGGCTTTTGGAAATTAGGGGTAAAACAGTCGAGTGAGACACAACTAGGGGCATGAAACTAATTATCCCTGTATTTTGTGGGTATGTTCGCGGGAGATTGGATTATTCCCTCCGGTTTCACTTTTAATGATGAGAGTAATACGGCAGGGAATCTGTATTACGATGTGTATTTTAGTGTGTTCTTCGCATAAATTCTGGAGCAGGAAGTACATGGAAGCACAATCGTGCGATGGTTGCGTCGCACGGATGGTCGCACGTCGCGGCCATAGGCAAGCCGCGTCATCCCCCGATCAGGAAATGTCGCGTCAGAACCGCCGCCCTCCTTTTTTTCCTTTTTCTTTTTTCTTTTCTCTTTTTCTTGGCCACACCCCACCACGCAAGCGCTCAGCCTCGCTGCCCAAGGGGCCGGTCCCTTTGACCCAGGAGCCCGAACACATTGTTTTTTCTGTCGGAATAGCGTCCCCTTAGGACAACAAGCCGACGAGACAGAAATGTGGTGCACAAATCAGATCTAACAGTCAGAAACATCCAGGTCGCGAAAACGGTCGGTCAAAAACGCAAATCGCTGAGAGCGCTCGGTTTAGACTCAATTTTACTGTCCCAAATTCTAGAATAAGTGACATGTTGTGATGCACATTCCATGACCTTATATGATGCAAGAGATTATCTTAATCACACGTCTTTCCTTCCACTGTTTGAAGGCATTAATAAATTTACAGTAGCTAAGGTATGGTTGTATAATGAAATACAACAACAAAAAGTGAATACCATTTATTATCCCTTTTTCCTCGGAAGTTCATACGTAATTCCTCACTGAGTATGTTTCTCTTTATCAAGGTACTTTAACAGGTTTGCAATTTTTCATAGAGAAACGCTTCAAAACATTTCCTATATATTCCCACTCCCGAAATATCCAAAGCTCCAAACATGCTTTCATATGAAAGTTATAAGATAACCAAGCTTTTCACTTCCATTAGTGTGACTTTATCATTGAAAACAACAAGAACATCATTAATATATATAATAACAATGTAAAATAGTTTACACTTACAATTGCAGACGACTGCCTTGCTTCATTTAGATAACCATATGACCATTTACCATGCTATCCGACTGATGTGAAGCTTAGTTATAAGACCATATATTAATCTACTATATCTAAATAGCTAGCACCCACTAACTATTTCTCTCAACATGCAAGCATGCCACATCATCACACAACATGCATGAGAAATGCCCACCATCACTATCATATATCTCTCAACATGCAAGCATGCCACTTCATCATGAAACATAATAAATTACAACTATATAGTAATCAAACATAATAAATTATACGTATTTTCAGTTTTAGCTTTTTATATTATTATTTCAAATATTCATGCTTCATACAACAAATCACATTGAAACAAAATATTCCCTCAACAATGTGCGGGGTATCATCTAGTTTATTCAATTAGCAAACCATGTCTTTGTTTCCTATTTTCCTAAATTTCAGGAGAAAGGAGTTTTCCCAAAGTATATTTCCCTTTGTGAATAATTTAATAACAAGAGTGACATTATAATATTCCAGTGAACCAAATTTCCTTACAAATAGAAAAGAAAAACACTTATAAACAATTGGTTTGCAGTTGTTTGGTATGGTAACAAGTTCCCAAACTATATATTTCCTCGTTAAGTTTATTTCTTTCCACATTTCTTCGATCCATAGTTAACATTGATAATAGAAAATTTAATGCTTCTTAAGGGACTTTAGTTATTCCTCTAAAATTTAGAATGACTTCCCCAAAAACACATAGCAATTATCCAGATATGACATTTCAAGTTAATTCCTCCCACTTATCCTAAGCATGTTAGTGTCGGGAGTTTCACTTGTAGTTTTCTTTGGGGACATGATTATATTCCAACATGATTGCCAATAATTCCACCCCTTGTTCATAAATGTATTGTGTTTTCACTTTCCACCAGTTTTCCTTTTCAAATAAAAAATACCCTTTGATCCACTAGAATAACCATTACAAAATTTCTCGTGTGTGCTTTGCAGTACTCGAGAATTTACTGCGGAAATAAAAAGATTTCCTTTCGGTCTACAAACCATAAGGAGTAACTGTGCTAGATGAATGATACAAACAAATGACAGTATATATGCAATGCTTCTTAAAAAAATGACACGATAGTAATACTTAATTATGGAGTGTACGGTCTATTACAATGGTGAAAATAGTTCAATGCCCTTTACATATACAAATGATATACTCCTGAAGTGTACATCCCCACCAATTAGTTGTTAAAACTTTAAACTTTTTTAATCAATTGGTTTTCCTCTTTAGTACAAAATGTGGCCGGCAAATAAAACCTCCCAAGTTGTATTTTCAAGGATACATATAACTATATCAAGAGCAATCATCAATGAATAAAATAAAAATAAAAATGTGAACTCTACTTGGAGTGCATAAGGATATCAAAATAAATAACGACGTGAAGCTTTTAATCTCTTTCCACCTCAGGAAAAGGTGTATAAACCAAAAATAACCATTATATATGCTTCACATGTATGATAGTCCTCCCACTAAAGTTTAAAATTACAGAATTAATAAACCACATAATCCTGTTCCAAGATATGTGACCAAGTCATACATGACATAAATATTGAGATTCCAAGCATGTGTTCCCATTGTAGATATTCCTCCATATGGAGTTATCTTCCCCAAATAAATAATTTCGGATGCGAACTTTCAATGAACCATCAACGAAGAAGAGACCATTGTGCGAAATTCCATAATGCACTAATTTTACCATTGAGCAACATTTCCACTCTTCCTTTTCCAAATAGTATGACATAGTCAATAGACTCCATGATAGAACAATAAATCAAATCCCTTCTCATTGAAGTTGCACAGAGTGTCCTATAACAATAATAGTTTTCCTCCACAAGGGAGTTTCATGACATAATTTCTAATTCCAAAGTATTATAAATCTAGCATTTGTGCCAAAGAGAAATCATCTACCATTAAGTGAGAGTAAATTTCCTTTTCCACAAAGTGGTTCCCATTTTCCTCTGTAAATAAGTGATGCTCATAATAGATACTTCTTTGAATTCTTTCTCATGCCAGGTTAGTGTATTTATCATAATTTTCCTCCATTAGTGAATATGACGTACTTTCCAATTTCAGGTATATATTGTTTAGTATTTCCTTGGAATTGTTTGAAAGGATGAAAACCATATATATGATTGAGCACATATGAAAGATATTTCCCTAAAAATACATTCTAGATTGCATATAATTTCTGCACAATCTATCCGGTCTCATATTCAATAGACAAAGAATTGGTCCATGATCCCAAAATGAAAAAAAATGCAAGCCATTTATTACCAGTCGACCAAGTTCCAAAGTTTCCAGCATGATATTCCTTTTCCTCGTTAGTGGCATCATTATCAGGCTCTTCTGGTTCAAGGATATTCATAATGTAATCATCAGGTGTTCTCATAAGAAGAACACAAATTTTCCTTTCCAAACTGTATTATTTTCTTGTGAGCCATCTAATCTGTTTCTAAGTGATTCAGAGAAAATATAATGTTCGGTTCTATTACTCCCTCCGGTCCTTTTTACTCTGCATATTAGATTTGTGTCAAGTCAAACTTTGCAGAGTTTGACCAAATTTATATGAAAAAATACCAACATTTACAATACCAAAATATATACTATGAAACTACATTTCATAATGAATCTAACAATGTTGATTTGGCATTGTAAATGTTAATATCTTTTTCTATAAGTTTAGTCAAAGTTGAGATACTTTGACTTCAGACAAAACTTATATGCGGACTAAAAGGACCGAAGGGAGTACCAAGCAGAAGTACGTTACCGATGGGAGGAGACAAAGAAACCCAGCAAATAAGCAGCAAAGGAACCCGTGTCCCTGATGGCTTCTCCGAGTCTCGCGTGCCCGATGGCTTCTCTGAGGAGTGGTCCGGGGAACCAGGAGGGTGACGATCAATCTCACACAGCAAAATTAAGAAATCCGACTCAGTTCTTCAAGGTGAATCAGAGGCAAATTATCTAGTTTCTTTGTTTTGAACCATTGCGAGAGACTTCCCATCCGCTATGCAAACAAATATGATTGTTGAAAAGATCTGTTTTCCATTAACTGCGCCACGATCCTAAGTGTTTGACAGAAAAAAAAACAGCATGTTGCACCCTTGACTGTATAAAACAGCTGTCAAAGGGTGAAAATTCAAACCTCGGTTTAGTTTTGTGATGATGTACTCCCTTCGTTCTGAATTAATTGTCTTTTATATGTATCTAGACACGTTTTAGTGTTGAGCTGTATTTAATGGTAGGTACATCCGTATGTAGACAAAATTTAGACAACTAATTTGGACGGAGGTAATACTTATATGGCGATGATGAAAAATAATATATTTACACCGGCGTTTTTACACGAACATACATTGCAAGCGCAATCGCAATAACAAAAGAGCATGCAAACTCCAAGCTTTCATTGCACTGCTACAAGCTTTGCTTTGCACAATTGCACTACTACCTATCTTCGATCAGTCAACCGTCACAGAGACTGCGACATGCACCGGTGGAGTAGTTGAAAGGAACAGGTCGCACACTTTGGAGCGCCAGTCTGGGTCCGACGACCGGATGTACCCGGCGGACCTCCTCTTGTAGTCCTCGAGGGGCAGCACCCCCCGGCGGCGGAGCGCTTCCTCGTCGCGCAGCAGAGACCCGACCACGTCGGCCTTGTGCCCGCAGTTCCGGTGCTTGTAGCCGCAGTAGCCCGCGGCACGCCGGAAGGTGCGAAGCGCGCCCTGCAGGTCCTGCTGGTCCATGTAGAACTCGGCTAACTCCAGGCAGCTGGTGGCGGCCAGCTGCAGGTCGCCGGTCCTGGCGAACAGCGTCGTCGCCTCCTCCAGCGCCTGCTCCACGTACTCTACCTCGTACTTGGCTGCACGCACAAGACAACACATGGACGGATAATAATCAGAATCATGGATAGACACACGTTTGTCTTCGATCAGAATCACGGCCTACATATTAGATGCACGTACGTTTGTGTTCGATCTCGATGAAGCATTTAGCAGATCGCAGCAACGCGGTGGCCGCGCGCGGTTCATCGCCGAGCTGAATGTCGTACAGAGCCTGCTCCGCGAACGCCAGCGCAGCTTCTCTCCCTGGCACACAGTACAGCACAATATGCATCAGATCAGCCTGCTTAATTGCCTCGACTAGTCATATCAAGCATCAAGGGGACAAGATGAAAATACTGAGTAGTAGTAAGTAAATAATTTGGCCGTACAGTTTAAGGCGATGAGGTAGCAGAGGGCCGAGTCCTTGAGGTCCTGCCAGGTCTCGAAGACGGTCCCTTGCCGGAAGGCCCTGCCCCTCAGCACGCGCGCGCGCGCCTCCAGAGCCGCCGGCCCTTGCCTCTCCTCCTCGAAGAGTATTATGTCCTCCTGCTCCTCCTGCTGCTGCTGAGATCGATCGTCCTCCGCCTTCTTCCGTTCCTCGTCGCGCCGAGGGATCGACATCTGTTCTAGTATGTTCTTCTGCTCCTCGTAAGCGATCGACATGTCTTTCTCGTCCTCGTCGTGCCGGGGGATCGGTTCGTAGCCGCGGCGGCGAGCGTCGCGTCGGTCCAGAAACGACGACGCTGACGTACCCATCACGGCGGCGGCGGATTGGGTTCAGCTGTGGATGTTCTCTACCCCTTTTTTTTAGGGGACTGTACCTTTACCTTTGTTTCTTTTTTTCTATCGGGAGCGGGACTGCATGTACTACGTATATATACACGCTTTGGGATCCACCGGCCGGGTCCTAGTCGGACGCGCACTTGACTTTTTTTTTAGGGCCGCACTTGACTTTCTCCAATTTCCTTTTTCTTTCTTATTATATTCACTTTTACCCCAAGGAACATGTGTTGGGATTGGAAAAACCCTATACGACGCTCCCTGCGTCAAGTTTTCTTTTTCGAAAACTAACGCCCACATGTGTGGGCGTTAGCCAACTCGCCCACACGCCTCAATCGCCGTCGAGTGCCTTTTGCACGAATCTTGGCACGAGAAGACTGATTTTGTGTGCCACGTAGGACAACTCGTGTGTGTGGCGTGTGAGGAAGTTCGCCCGCACGCCGGTTTTCTCTCCTCGGTCAACGGTTGCCAGTCGGGGCGTGCGGTGGAATTGCTGTCGCGCCCGCACGTCACGCCCGACTGCGGTTGCCGTCTACCACGTCTCGCCACTTCGCCCCTCCCCTCGCGGTTCCATTACTCCCCTCCACTTCATTACTCCCCCAACCCACCATCCATATCAGTTCAGTCGATTGGAGGAGGAGCCGAGAGGAGAAGGCGGTGGCGGAGGCGAAAGAGTCGACGACATTCGCGGCCGTTGGTGGGGCTCCGGAGCGTCGTCACCGGAGAGCCGCAGATTGAAGGTAATGCTCCATCCCACGCTCACATTCCTGCCTGCATTCCCCCCCTGTGTGGTCAATTTCCGCTCGAGATTCCTCGAGATTCCGGTGGTTTCGCGGTGCTCCGGCGTCCCCATCGGCGGTGGAGTCCGGTGCTTGCCGTTTAGGGCGGCATTGCGCAGTTTCGTCGCTGCCGCGGTGGCAGCCATGCCGGTGTGGATCGGCCTGTCCGCAGCCACATCCGGGTTCTGCCTTGCGATTGAGCCGGCGATTTTTCTAGATGTTATTTATGTATTGCTTCGGAATGCTATGGCCATAAGTATAGGGAGTTTTTTGTTGTTAAATTTCAGGATATGATAGTTGCAATGAACCCTAGATCTAGTTAGGTGCATTTCAAAGTGTAGGATAATGGCAGCCATGGCATTTTCAACAACTATCTTCACTGATGGCAACTAATTTTTTGATCAACCATGTCAGTTGCCACAAATATGCTTTTCATGTGGCAACTAATTTTGTGAACACACTATGGCTGTTGCCATGCTGTAGGCAGGATAATGGGCAAATTCACTGTACTATAGACTCAGTTTGCGTTTTGCCACGCTGACTTGTGATTTCTGAACATATTTGGCTGTATTACATGGCAACTCATTTTTTATATGAGGCCATGGTGTGAATTGCCACATTACATGCCGTGTAGTGGAAGTTGTTTGCCCTTTTTTGAAGTGCCTTGCATTTAACATGGCAACTTGAACCCAGTACATTTGCTTGTGAACACATGGCAACTTATTTTTATATGAAGTCAGGGTGTGAGTTGCCACATTATATGTTTGTGCAGTGGAAGATGTGTGCCTTTTTTTGTAGTGTCTTGTGCTAACATGGCAACTTGAACATTTTTAAAGTGCCTTACGATCTGTACATTTTTATGAAGCCAATGTGTTTAGTTGCCACATTTCTTGTTGGACAATTCTAGGGGGTGTGGGTGTTCCTATGATCTTGCCTCATTGTTGCCACTTTCAATTGAGCCAATATGGCAAGTAGATTCTGCTAGGTGGAAACTGCTTCCTTCATAAGCTCATACACGTCCAGTTTGCCATGCTTCTGCATTTTCTTTTCCATTTTTGATTTATTTTTCTGCCTTTTTGTGCATGTTCAGCACATGGCAATTACTATCCTCTTTCAGATGCTTAAACTTTGGGGCAACCATTAGAGTTTTAATTTTTTTTGTTCATCGATGATATCAAGTGAATACTTAATTTATGCAGTTCTTTCTGTATCTGTCGGCTGTGTTTTCATTTCACCCTGACATGTGTTTTGTTCTTACCTCAGCACAATGGCTCGCGGCGACCATCAAGACGATGATGATGACTTCATGGAGTTACCGCAACAGAATCGCGCAACTGGTCGTACAAAAGATGGCGATGAGGTCACTTTTCCACCCCCATATGTTTTAATGTCACATTGAATTTGTAATCTTCTGTTAGAAACCAAATTTTCATGACACTCAAACATGGCAACAAATGATCATTTGTCTATTATGCAGAAGAAGAAACGTTATCGCAATAGGGCTTCACAAGAACGCCTGACTATATTGACCGTGTGATTTACTGACGAGCAGAAGGGAGCTGCTGGTGAGATGGGGATGCAGGCTCTGATGGATGTTCGGTGCAAGAACCTAGGGAACCCTGTATGCGACTGGCTCGGTGAGATTTATGGTCCTGCCTCCAAGGAATTTGTGATTCCGGGACGTGGAAGACTGCCTTTGGATGAGGAATCCATGTTCTGCACTTTGGGTGTGCCCCATGGAGAAATCAAAGTCCCGTACGAGGTGAAGAAGCCTTGTTCGCCTGTTTGTTTCCTGGGATGGCATCCATGCCGAATACGACTGTGCTGGCAACTTCGCTGGAGGGCATGAAAACCCATGGTGAGGTTTTTAAGATGAAGCTCCTCATGTACCTGATCTCAGCTGTTTTTGCACCTACCACATCTCTTCGCCCAAGCAACAAGTGCTTCCCCATCCTGGTGAATGCTCTATCTCTACTCCTTTCTTCCTTCAATTTTTTTATTCTGATGTCATCTATAAGCTAGTCACTGCCAGTTTTTTGATGCTTTCATTTGAATGCTGATGCGGCAACTTTTTGTCCTGAAATTTGTGTCATGCAGGCGAAGCTGAAAGACGTGAAGAACATGAATTGGTGTAAATTCATCGCGGACTTCCTGCATGATGCATTCTCAAACAAGAAGTACCAGAAGGGCTGTGACTGCACTTAATGGTATTTTCCCTACTCTTTTGCAAATACTCTTACAACGGTTGAATGTTTTCCTAAATCAACATGTCAGCTATTGATAAGTGTGAACCATACAAGATCATGCATGGCAACCCTTTTGTTTTCAATGTTTATGTGAATTGTTTACATGTGAAAGTGACTTCTGTTTGATCCATGGCATCTGTGGTTGCTGCCTACAAGGCAATAGCATTTTGCAACAACACAAAAAAAATGTTCATTTCATACATCCACTCTCTGTTTATACAATATGCATGGCAACCATGATGTTGACCTTGTGGCAACTATCATCATAACAAGATGGCAACTGCCAGCACAGCATGATGGCAACTAACACAGATAGATGGCAAATCTTTTCCCTTTCATTCCCTTCCAACTTGATGACTGAAGTGAAGGAAATATGCCCTAGAGGCAATAATAAAGTATTATATATTTCCTTATATCATGATAAATGTTTATTATTCATGCTAGAATTGTATTGACCGGAAACATAATACATGTGTGAATACATAGACAAACAGAGTGTCACTAGTATGCCTCTACTTGACTAGCTCGTTAATCAAAGATGGTTATGTTTCCTAGCCATAGACATGAGTTGTCATTTGATTAACGGGATCACCTCATTAGGAGAATGACGTGATTGACATGACCCATTACGTTAGCTTAGCACCCGATCGTTTAGTATGTTGCTATTGCTTTCTTCATGACTTATACATGTTCCTATCACTATGAGATTATGCAACTCCCGTTTACCGGAGGAACACTTTGTGTGCTACCAAACGTCACAACGTAAATGGGTGATTATAAAGGTGCTCTACAGGTGTCTCCAAAGGTACTTGTTGGGTTGGCGTATTTCGAGATTAGGATTTGTCACTCCGATTGTCGGAGAGGTATCTCTGGGCCCACTCGGTAATGCACATCACTATAAGCCTTGCAAGCATTGTGACTAATGAGTTAGTTGCGGGATGATGTATTACGGAATGAGTAAAGAGACTTGCCGGTAACGAGATTGAACTAGGTATCGAGATACCGACGATCGAATCTCGGGCAAGTAACATACCAATGACAAAGGGAACAACGTATGTTGTTATGCGGTCTGACCGATAAAGATCTTCGTAGAATATGTGGGAGCCAATATGGGCATCCAGGTCCCGCTATTGGTTATTGACCGGAGAGGTGTCTCGGTCATGTCTACATAGTTCTCAAACCCGAAGGGTCCGCACGCTTAAAGTTACCATGAAAGTTTTATTATGAGTTTATATGTTTTGATGTACCGAAGGTTGTTCGGAGTCCCGGATGTGATCACGGACATGACGAGGAGTCTCGAAATGGTCGAGACGTAAAGATTGATATATTGGACGACTATATTCGGACACCGGAAGTGTTCCGGAGAAGTTTCGGATTAAACCGGAGTGCCGGAGGGTTACCGGAACCCCCCCGGGGAAGTATTGGGCCTTAGTGGGCCTTGAGGGGAGAGAGAGGGCAGCAGCCAGGAGGTGGTGCGCCCCCTCCCAGGAGGAGTCCTAGTTGGACTAGGAGAGGGGGGCGCAGCCCCCTTTCCCTCTCCCTCTCCCTCTCTTTCCTTCCCCCCTTCTTTTCCTAGTAGGACTAGGAAAGGGGAGTCCTACTCCTACTAGGAGGAGGAATCCCCCCCTCTCCTTGGCGCGCCCATAGGCAGCCGGCCTCCCCCTTGCTCCTTTATATACGGGGGCAGGGGGGCACCTCTATACACACTTGATATACGATATTTTAGCCGTGTGCGGTGCCCCCCCACCAGATTACACCTCGATAATATCGTTGCGGAGCTTAGGCGAAGCCCTGCGTCGGTAGAACATCATCATCGTCACCACGCCGTCATGCTGACGAAACTCTCCCTCAACACTCGGCTGGATCGGAGTTCGAGGGACGTCATCGAGCTGAACGTGTGTAGAGCTCGGAGGTGCCGTACGTTCGGTACTTGATCGGTCGGATCGTGAAGACGTGCGACTACATCAATCGCGTTGTGATAACGCTTCCGCTGTCGGTCTACGAGGGTACGTGGACAACACTCTCCCCTCTCGTTGCTATGCATCACCATGATCTTGCGTGTGCGTAGGAAATTTTTTGAAATTACTACGTTCCCCAACAGTGGCATCCGAGCCTGGTTTTATGCGTTGATGCTATGCACGAGTAGAACACAAGTGAGTTGTGGGTGATATAAGTCATACTGCTTACCAGCATGTCATACTTTGGTTCAGCGGTATTGTGAGATGAAGCGGCCCGGACCGACATTACGCGTACGCTTACGCGAGACTGGTTTCACCGTTGCGAGCACTCGTTGCTTAAAGGTGACCGGCGGGTGTCTGTCTCTCTCACTTTAGTTGAACCGAGTGTGGCTACGCCCGGTCCTTGCGAAGGTTAAAACAGCACCAACTTGACAAACTATCGTTGTGGTTTTGATGCGTAGGTAAGAACGGTTCTTGCTAAGCCCGTAGCAGCCACGTAAAACTTGCAACAACAAAGTAGAGGACGTCTAACTTGTTTTTGCAGGGCATGTTGTGATGTGATATGGTCAAGACATGATGTGATATAATTTGTTGTATGAGATGATCATGTTTTGTAACCGAGTTATCGGCAACTGGCAGGAGCCATATGGTTGTCGCTTTATTGTATGAGATGCAATCGCCATGTAATAGTTTTACTTTATCACTAAGCGGTAGCGATAGTCGTAAAAGCAATAAGTTGGCGAGATGACAACGATAGTATGATGGAGATCAAGGTGTCGCGCCGGTGACGATGGTGATCATGACGGTGCTTCGGAGATGGAGATCACGAGCACGGTGCTTCGGAGATGGAGATCACAAGCACAAGATGATGATGGCCATATCATATCACTTATATTGATTGCATGTGATGTTAATCTTTTATGCATCTTATCTTGCTTTGATTGACGGTAGCATTATAAGATGATCTCTCACTAAAATTTCAAGATAAAAGTGTTCTCCCTGAGTATGCACCGTTGCGAAAGTTCTTCGTGCTGAGACACCACCTGTTAATCGGGTGTGATAGGCTCTACGTTCAAATACAACGGGTGCAAAACAGTTGCACACGCGGAATACTCAGGTTAAACTTGACGAGCCTAGCATATGTACAGATATGGCCTCGGAACACAGAGACCGAAAGGTCGAGCGTGAATCATATAGTAGATATGATCAACATAGTGATGTTCACCATTGAAACTACTCCATCTCACGTGTTAATCGGACATGGTTTAGTTGCTTTGGATCACGTAATCACTTAGATGATTAGAGGGATGTCTATCTAAGTGGGAGTTCTTAAGTAATATGATTAATTGAACTTAAATTTATCATGAACTTAGTACCTGATAGTATCTTGCTTGTCTATGTTAATTGTAGATAAATGGCCCGTGCTGTTGTTCCGTTGAATTTTAATGCGTTCCTTGAGAAAGCTAAGTTGAAAGATGATGGTAGCAATTACACGGACTGGGTCCGTAACTTGAGGATTATCCTCATTGCTGCACAGAAGAATTACGTCCTAGAAGCACCGCTAGGTGCCAGGCCTCCTACAAGAGCGACGCCAGAAGTTATGAACGTCTGGCAGAGCAAAGCTTATGACTACTCAATAGTTCAGTGTGCCATGCTTTACGGCTTAGAACCGGGTCTTCAACGACGTTTTGAACGTCATGGAGCATATGAGATGTTCCAGGAGTTGAGGTTAATATTTCAAGCAAATGCCCGGATTGAGAGATATGAAGTCTCCAATAAGTTCTATAGCTGCAAGATGGAAGAAAATAGTTCTGTCAGTGAGCATATACTCAGAATGTCTGGGTATAATAATCACTTGATTCAACTGGGAGTTCAACTTCCGGATGATTGCGTCATTGACAGAATTCTTCAATCACTGCCACCAAGCTACAAGAGCTTCGTGATGAACTATAACATGCAAGGGATGAATAAGACAATTCCCGAGCTCTTCGCAATGCCGAAGGCAGCGGAGGTAGAAATCAAAAAGGAGCATCAAGTGTTGATGGTCAGTAAAACCACTAGTTTCAAGAAAAAGGGCAAAGGGAAGAAGAAGGGGAACTTCAAGAAGAATAGCAAGCAAGTTGCTGTTCAGGAGAAGAAACCCAAGTCTAGACCTAAGCCTGAAACTGAGTGCTTCTACTGTAAGCAGACTGGTCACTGGAAGCGGAACTGCCCCAAGTATTTGGCGGATAAGAAGGATGGCAAGGTTAACAAAGGTATATGTGATATACATGTTATTGATGTGTACCTTACTAATGCTCGCAGTAGCACCTGGGTATTTGATACTGGTTCTGTTGCTAATATTTGCAACTCGAAACAGGGGCTACGGATTAAGCGAAGATTGGCTAAGGACGAGGTGACGATGCGCGTGGGAAATGGTTCCAAAGTCGATGTGATCGCCGTCGGCACGCTACCTCTACATCTACCTTCGGGATTAGTTTTAGACCTAAATAATTGTTATTTGGTGCCAGCGTTGAGCATGAACATTATATCTGGATCTTGTTTGATGCGAGTCGGTTATTCATTTAAATCAGAGAATAATGGTTGTTCTATTTATATGAATAATATATTTTATGGTCGTGCACCCTTGAAGAGTGGTCTATTTTTAATGAATCTCGATAGTAGTGACACACATATTCATAATGTCGAAGCCAAAAGATGCAGAGTTGATAATGACAGTGCAACTTATTTGTGGCACTGCCGTTTAGGTCATATCGGTGTAAAGCGCATGAAGAAACTCCATGCTGATGGACTTTTGGAATCACTTGATTATGAATCACTTGGTACTTGCGAACCGTGCCTCATGGGCAAGATGACAAAAACACCGTTCTCCGGAACTATGGAGAGAGCAACAAATTTGTTGGAAATCATACATACAGATGTATGTGGTCCAATGAATATTGAGGCTCGTGGCGGATATCGTTATTTTCTCACCTTCACAGATGATTTGAGCAGATATGGGTATATCTACTTAATGAAACATAAGTCTGAAACATTTGAAAAGTTCAAAGAATTTCAGAGTGAAGTTGAAAATCATCGTAACAAGAAAATAAAATTCCTACGATCTGATCGTGGAGGAGAATATTTGAGTTACGAGTTTGGCCTACATTTGAAACAATGCGGAATAGTTTCGCAACTCACGCCACCCGGAACACCACAGCGTAATGGTGTGTCCGAACGTCGTAATCGTACTTTATTAGATATGGTGCGAACTATGATGTCTCTTACTGATTTACCGCTATCGTTTTGGGGTTATGCTTTAGAGACGGCTGCATTCACTCTAAATAGGACACCATCAAAATCCGTTGAGACGACGCCTTTTGAACTATGGTTTGGCAAGAAACCAAAGTTGTCGTATCTTAAAGTTTGGGGTTGCGATGCTTATGTGAAGAAACTTCAACCTGATAAGCTCGAACCTAAATCGGAGAAATGTGTCTTCATAGGATACCCAAAGGAGACTGTTGGGTACACCTTCTATCACAGATCCGAAGGCAAGATATTCGTTGCTAGGAATGGATCCTTTCTAGAGAAGGAGTTTCTCTCGAAAGATGTGAGTGGGAGGAAAGTAGAACTTGATGAGGTAACTGTACCTGCTCCCTTATTGGAAAGTAGATCATCACAGAAATCAGTTTCTGCGACACCTACACCAAGTAGTGAGGAAGTTAATGATAATGATCATGAAACTTCAGATCAAGTTATTACTGAACTTCGTAGGTCAACTAGATCAAGATCCGCACCAGAGTGGTACGGTAATCCTGTTCTGGAGGTCATGTTACTAGACCATGACGAACCTACGAACTATGAAGAAGCGATGGTGAGCCCAGATTCCGCAAAATGGCTTGAAGCCATGAAATCCGAGATGGGATCCATGTATGAGAACAAAGTATGGACTTTGGTTGACTTGCCCGATGGTCGGCAAGCCATTGAAAATAAATGGATCTTCAAAAAGAAGACTGACGCTGATGGTAATGTTACTGTCTATAAAGCTCGACTTGTTGCGAAAGGTTTTCGACAAGTTCAAGGGATTGACTACGATGAGACCTTCTCACCCGTAGCGATGCTTAAGTCTGTCCGAATCATGTTAGCAGTTGCCGCATTTTATGATTATGAAATTTGGCAAATGGATGTCAAAACTGCATTCCTGAATGGTTTTCTGGAAGAAGAGTTGTATATGATGCAACCGGAAGGTTTTGTCGATCCAAAGGGAGCTAACAAAGTGTGCAAGCTCCAGCGATCCATTTATGGACTGGTGCAAGCCTCTCGGAGTTGGAATAAACGCTTTGATAGTGTGATCAAAGCATTTGGTTTTATACAGACTTTTGGAGAAGCCTGTATTTACAAGAAAGTGAGTGGGAGCTCGATAGCATTTCTGATATTATATGTGGATGACATATTACTGATTGGAAATGATATAGAATTTCTGGATAGCATAAAGGGATACTTGAATAAGAGTTTTTCAATGAAAGACCTCGGTGAAGCTGCATATATATTAGGCATTAAGATCTATAGAGATAGATCAAGACGCTTAATTGGACTTTCACAAAGCACATACCTTGACAAAGTTTTGAAGAAGTTCAAAATGGATCAAGCAAAGAAAGGGTTCTTGCCTGTACTACAAGGTGTGAGATTGAGTAAGACTCAATGCCCGACCACTGCAGAAGATAGAGAGAAGATGAAAGATGTTCCCTATGCTTCAGCCATAGGCTCTATCATGTATGCAATGCTGTGTACCAGACCTGATGTGTCCCTTGCTATAAGTTTAGCAGGGAGGTACCAAAGTAATCCAGGAGTGGATCACTGGACAACGGTCAAGAACATCCTGAAATACCTGAAAAGGACTAAGGATATGTTTCTCGTTTATGGAGGTGACAAAGAGCTCATCGTAAGTGGTTACGTTGATGCAAGCTTTGACACTGATCCGAACGATTCAAAATCGCAAACCGGATACGTATTTACATTGAACGGTGGAGCTGTCAGTTGGTGCAGTTCTAAGCAAAGTGTCGTGGCGGGATCTACGTGTGAAGCGGAATACATAGCTGCTTCGGAAGCAGCAAATGAAGGAGTCTGGATGAAGGAGTTCATGTCTGATCTAGGTGTCATACCTAGTACATCGGGACCAATGAAAATCTTTTGTGACAATACTGGTGCAATTGCCTTAGCAAAGGAATCCAGGTTTCACAAAAGAACCAAGCACATCAGAAGACGCTTCAATTCCATCCGGGATTTAGTCCAGGTGGGAGACATAGAAATTTGCAAGATACATACGGATCTGAATGTTGCAGACCCGTTGACTAAGCCTCTTCCACGAGCAAAACATGATCAGCACCAAGACTCCATGGGTGTAAGAATCATTACTATGTAATCTAGATTATTGACTCTAGTGCAAGTGGGAGACTGAAGGAAATATGCCCTAGAGGCAATAATAAAGTATTATATATTTCCTTATATCATGATAAATGTTTATTATTCATGCTAGAATTGTATTGACCGGAAACATAATACATGTGTGAATACATAGACAAACAGAGTGTCACTAGTATGCCTCTACTTGACTAGCTCGTTAATCAAAGATGGTTATGTTTCCTAGCCATAGACATGAGTTGTCATTTGATTAACGGTATCACCTCATTAGGAGAATGACATGATTGACATGACCCATTACGTTAGCTTAGCACCCGATCCTTTAGTATGTTGCTATTGCTTTCTTCATGACTTATACATGTTCCTATGACTATGAGATTATGAAACTCCCGTTTACCGGAGGAACACTTTGTGTGCTACCAAACGTCACAACGTAAATGGGTGATTATAAAGGTGCTCTACAGGTGTCTCCAAAGGTACTTGTTGGGTTGGCGTATTTCGAGATAAGGATTTGTCACTCCGATTGTCGGAGAGGTATCTCTGGGCCCACTCGGTAATGCACATCACTATAAGCCTTGCAAGCATTGTGACTAATGAGTTAGTTGCGGGATGATGTATTACGGAATGAGTAAAGAGACTTGCCGGTAACAAGATTGAACTAGGTATCGAGATACCGACGATCGAATCTCGGGCAAGTAACATACCGATGACAAAGGGAACAACGTATGTTGTTATGCGGTCTGACCGATAAAGATCTTCGTAGAATATGTGGGAGCCAATATGGGCATCCAGGTCCCGCTATTGGTTATTGACCGGAGAGGTGTCTCGGTCATGTCTACATAGTTCTCGAACCCGAAGGGTCCGCACGCTTAAAGTTACGATGACAGTTTTATTATGAGTTTATATGTTTTGATGTACCGAAGGTTGTTCAGAGTCCCGGATGTGATCACGGACATGACGAGGAGTCTCGAAATGGTCGAGACGTAAAGATTGATATATTGGACGACTATATTCGGACACCGGAAGTGTTCCGGAGAAGTTTCGGATTAAACCGGAGTGCCGGAGGGTTACCGGAACCCCCCGGGGAAGTATTGGGCCTTAGTGGGCCTTGAGGGGAGAGAGAGAGGGCAGCAGCGAGGAGGTGGTGCGCCCCCTCCTAGGAGTCGTCCTAGTTGGACTAGGAGAGGGGGGGCGCAACCCCCTTTCCCTCTCCCTCTCCCTGTCTTTCCTTCCCCCCCTTCTTTTCCTAGTAGGACTAGGAAAGGGGAGTCCTACTCCTACTAGGAGGAGGACTCCCCCCCTCTCCTTGGCGCGCCCATAGGCAGCCGGCCTCCCCCTTGCTCCTTTATATACGGGGGCAGGGGGGCACCTCTATACACACTTGATATACGATATTTTAGCCGTGTGCGGTGCCCCCCTCGACCAGATTACACCTCGATAATATCGTTGCGGAGCTTAGGCGAAGCCCTGCGTCGGTAGAACATCATCATCGTCACCACGCCGTCGTGCTGACGAAACTCTCCCTCAACACTCGGCTGGATCGGAGTTCGAGGGACGTCATCGAGCTGAACGTGTGTAGAGCTCGGAGGTGCCGTACGTTCGGTACTTGATCGGTCGGATCGTGAAGACGTACGACTACATCAACCGCGTTGTGATAACGCTTCTGCTGTCGGTCTACGAGGGTACGTGGACAACACTCTCCCCTCTCGTTGCTACGCATCACCATGATCTTGCGTGTGCGTAGGAATTTTTTTGAAATTACTACGTTCCCCAACATGAAGGACTCTACATTAGCTTCTTTTTTCAAAATAGCATGATGGCAACTGACATTTTTTTCTTTCAAATTGTGTATACCAGCTCATGTACGTTGATCGCTTTGATCTGTCCACCGTCGACTTTACTGGGATAGGAGGCCCGCCGCCTCCACATAAGTTTGATGTCTCTGCGTGGACGTACGATGCTGTCAAGGCTGTGCTTGCCGCAGACAGTGTAACTGATATGAAATATGGGAAACTGCAGGTTAGTTCTGCCTCCTTTCTTGCACGACATTCTTCAATTTCGATGCTGCATAACATATGAAAAAAATCCCCATACGGCAACCATCTGTGGCTAACAAGAGATGAATACCTTGTCAGCCATGGCTATCTGCGCATGGCACCCATGTCTGACGCCACACGGCAACTCCGCTATCCGTGTTAAAACTTCTATTTTCTCCCTCTCTTTTTTGCAATACATGAATTGTTAGTCGCTGTTCCTTATTTTATCTCTTACATCCTAGTTGTTTTTGATGATTTCCAGCTGATGGCCAAGCATGGTACAGACTACGTCGTGTTTGGTGGGCCTCAAAACTTTGGCAAGTGGATGGACGTGCACTCAGCTCCGTCTTGTCCTGCTGAGGTAATCAAGGATGTTTATTTTGTTTTTTGAAATTGTTTTTCTCTTTTTTTTGATATATCTCTATGGTTGTTTTTGTTTTATTTGTTCTTGCGCACGTGACTCTAATATGGTTGGTTACTGTTGCTTTTTGTTTCGTGCACAAGCGTGGGCACCTGTTGAGCATCTAATTGGGCAGTTTGCTTCCGGCATGACCAACTTGCTCGGGAAGTTGGTTGAGGGTTGGACGGCACTTAATGGCTCTGACAGCGACGCGGTTGCGAGGCAGTTCACACCATTTGTTGCAGAGTGGACACATCGGCCAACTGGTTGTCGTGGCCGGTACGACTACAACAGCTCCCAGGAGTTTCCTGACACGCAAGATGAACTAGATGGAGATGTTGGTCTCGACAAGGACGATGATGATGACATGGAGAATGTGCAACATGAAACTGACGACGATGAACATGTTGAAGTTCGTGCAGGTGGTAAGAAGGACAAGGCTGCACCAGATGTCCCCCCACCAGAGAAAGTAATTGAACAGATAGTTGCGAGAGACAAGGGGGTGTCGCCCTCAAAGAGGGGAAGGGCTCCAGAGGATGTTGGGCAGGGCTCTATTGGCAAGAGGTCTAGGACCGATCCCTTAGCTGCTAGGAGGAGGTTCGACATCTATTTAGTGTTTTGTTTGTCTCTCCTTTTTAACAGACCAACCCTTTTTTTCATTGTTTGCTAAGCGTGGGATGATTTTCGTGTCTCACACTTGGTACCTTTTTTGCCATTTTTTATACGTGCAGTGAGGCGACAGCTGGTGGACAAGCAGTTATGAAGAAACAAGCACCAACGCCAACCCGTGTTTCTGCCCGATTGAACAAGGGTGCCCCCATTGCTGGTGACACCCCTTCCACTAGGTCGTCTCCTCGTACGTCGACGTCCAACACCGGGGATCCTGTCGTGTTGGTAGACTTGAGGAAGACAGTCAAGAAGTAGGTTATCCCTGTTTTTTCATTGTCATAGTGCTACATTTTTGCTTGATGCATTGTAGATCATATACAACCTTTTTAGTTTATACATTTATGCGGCAACTACCCGTTTGCTTTTCAATGCAGCTGTCCGTAGGAGATATGCCCTAGAGGCAATAATAAATGATATTATTTATCTCCTAGTTCATAATTATGTTTATGTTCCATGCTATAACTGCAATGATTCTCGAGTCTGCAATATCCACGAGGCTCGGAGGAAGACTCAAATGCACGTGTGGAATAATAAACGGTAAGAAGTATTCCTAGTCTGGCATCTAAGACTAGCTCAAGTGTTGCATGATGATTCTGTTTTCCTGGTCATGGGCATGTCTATGCCAGCAACTTTGAGGGCACAATGTTAAGAGAACATTTGTGTTGAATCGACCCGGATTGATGTTATGCTATGAGATTCATTCGTCACAAGTTTATTGGTACATAACACAGAGATGGTTAACGTTTGCATGATTCCTTAGACCATGAGAGTATCGAGTTTCTTCATGCTTGCTTCATGAACTTTGGGGTTTGTTAAACGTCATCCGTAAATGGGTGGCTATTACGGCGGCTTACGGGTTCATGGAAAAGTGTGTCAAGTAACTTGATAGCTCAGGATTGGGATTTGCTCCTCCGACGATGGAGAGATATCTCTGGGCCCCCTCGGTGTTACGGTATCCATCATCGTCTGGCCAGACACTTTGTGATTTGATCACAGGGATGCCGGAACACGATAACGAGAAAAGAGAACAATACCGGTAACGAGGTAACTAGCATAGTGGACAAGTTGTTGATCCACGGGAATGCCAACATGCCTCACCTCGGGTATTTGTAACATATCGCGAAGCAACAGGAATAGCACACGGCAACTGGAGGTTCACTCGAATATTTATTCGTGTGGGTATAGGGGTCAATATGGGTGTCCACGGCTCCGATGTTGATCATTGATCGGAAGGGGTTCCGGGTCATGTCTATACTTCACCGAACCTATAGGGTCACACGCTTAAGGGTCATCTATCTGCTGAATACTAGACAGGGAGTCTGAGAGAAAATCACCGAAAAAGTTTCGGACACCGAAAAGTTTCGGACAGCGGAATCGTACCGCAGAGAGGTCATCGGATAAGTTTCGATGATACCGAAAAGTTGTTTCGGGATACACCATTAAGTCAAATTGGTTTTGGCACATGCCTGATAATTCTTGGAGGATGCCAGAATCATTCTGGAAGCTTTTTGGAATTTTCTGAGATAAAAACCGGAAATGTTCCGGAGCTGCCGGAGCCACTTCAGATGCGTTTCGCAGATGAAAATCACTAAAACCGGAATTGTTTCGGAACACGTTGAAAATCATTTTAGTGGGTACTGGAAATGTTCTTAGCCCACATAAATATTTTCAGTTCGATCAGACGCTGAAAAATGTCGTCGTGAATAGTGAAAATCAGCTTTATGGTTACTTTATGGAAAGCCACCTTTTGGGGCTTTGCTCCAAAAGATCTTGGGGATGACATGGATGGATAGGAGCCATTTTTTGGGCCCCTCATGGGGGTGTGGCCGGCCACATGGGGTATCCCCCCTTGGGGACCCTCTTGTTCCTTGGTTTCACTCCTAGGTCCTTGTGGAAGGACTTCATTCATGTGCATTTTGGGTTTTTTGTGAACCTACCCTACCCCCTTGGGATTTCCTATAAATAGAGGTGGAGGGGCAGCCCTCCACACTCATCCCTTGCTCTCATACACATGCCATGCATTATCTGGCTTCTTCTCTCCCTCCCACGAAAAGAGTTTCGTAGAGCCGTAAGGCTGTCTGGGTTTCGGCAGGAACTAGTTCTGGACGGCGAAGCCCTGCCGGATAGATGACACCGTATGTGTGCAACTCTGTAGAGAGATCGTAGTTTCGGTCTTAGTTCGTGAGTGCCTCCCGAAGGGCTGTCCGTGTGACCGTCCGAGTTTCGAAGGTCCTCCCGAAGGGCTGTCCGAGTGACCGTTCGAGTTTCGAAGGTCCTCCCGAAGGGCTGTCCGCGACACCGTCCGGGGGGCTGTTCGACCGCCTCCCGGAGGGCTGTCTGAGGAGCAGATGAGGGTATACATCCTCGCGGTTGGGAGGTTGTAAATCCTAGCTGCGGGGATCTGCACCGCCGATCGTCATCGACTCTACTTCCCGCTGCGCTACGAGTCGGTAACGAAAAAGATCAAACCATGTATGCAGTCTCCATAGTGGTCCTGGGCTGGTGCGTAGGTCGGAATTTTTTTGTTTTCTGCTGCGTTACCCTTCAGTGGCATCAAGAGCCGTGCTATGCGTAGATGTAGGTTTCGATCTAGAATACATGGAGATGTATGGGTATTGCATAATATAATTAGGTAGTAGATGAGATCTATTGCTGAAAATTATTTATGCGGGTGACATATGAAATCTGTTACCCGAGGTTCTTGTTGCTTCCCTAGAATTTGCGTTTGCTCAATCTCGAGACAGCACAGTGGAATTTGACAAAGTTCTGGCAATCCGTGATCCTGATTGATCATGGAAGTGCTATCAGTTCTTTGGGTTCTGCCGTAGTCAAAAGAAAGATGAAATTCGGAGATGAAAGGGCATTGCAGATATGATCTGCACGGGGGTCATGCGTATGACGAAGTTTAGTATGGGGCTCGAGATTTAATTATCCCGTGTTTCATACACCCCGAGATGTTAATCTAGCAACTTGAATAATCATACTTGATGATAAAACGTTGGTCGCTGCGGTTTAAGACAAAACCTTAGAAGCCATGTAAAATAAATTTTGCATAAACCGATTAGAGGCGTCTAACTTGGTTTTGCAGGATGTGCATATGATGTGGTATAGCAGTGCTCATACTAATTCGATTATGTATGAGATGACTATATGATGTAATTTGATTAACATGACCTGCGTGTCATGATTCGGCATGATGGTTGGAGCCATATGATTGCACTTTAATGACCTGCGTGTCAACCTTGTTGTAATGCATTATTTTGTTAGCTATAGAGATAGCAATATTATCTGGTGCATCGACAAGGTGGTGGCAATCTTCGCGAAGGTGAACACCGACGCGAATGCCGAAGACGAAGAAATGAAAGACTTCTCCGTCAGAAAGGGCTATACCATATCATGCTATTATGAATTGCCTGAGATGTTTATCCCTTATGATGCACCCTTCTTGATTGCGCTGTAGTCGCTTTTATTAGGGTGATCTCTCACTTAAAATACCAAGTAGTTAGTGTTCTCCCAAGTGTAGCACCGTCACGGCACCTATCTTTTCGGGGTGCGCCGTGTCACACGGGTACGAACGATTAGAGAAGTGTGAGACGGGTGAGTTGAGACCTCGCAGCGAGATCACTTGGTTGTCTTGACGTTCAGGCATGACCGTCATGAGCTCGGAACACACGCATCGAAAGATGAACAAGAGTCACATAGAGATGTGATTGGCAAGTTGGCCTACCGGTTGAGATTTTTCGTCATCAGTGGTGTTACACCAATGGCGAACAATTGAAATGTGGGTCTTGTATCACTCACAATCAATTTTGAGAGATATTGATTTGAGTGGGAGCGCACTGTTGAATTAACATGTTTAATTCTTAGTGCAATTAATTATGAACATTGTCTAAGTGTTATATGCAAAATAGTTGTAGAATAATGGCTCGCGTTTCCACCTTCCCTGTTAAAATTGAATAGCTGTTAAATATCTGGTTAAAACTTTACGATTGGTACCGTAATATGAGGATTGTCCTCAAAAGTGCCGAGAAGGACTTTGTCCTATCGCATGCTTTCCGTATCCTCCCGCTAATGCTATGGATCATGTGACCCTTGTCCTTTGATCCAAAAGCTAGAATTCTGTTACGGTCAAGTGGAATATGTTTGCTTCCATGAAACCCAAACTTTGAAAGTTGGGATAGTTATATGATATTCATGGAACTGAAAATTATTTTCAGATACAAACAAAGCAATGTTTGTTTGCAAGTATTAGTAAAAGTGTTTACTATGCATTTGACTGTTGGGAAAGGGATCCAGAAGAACGCCTGCCATATAATGAAAGGTGGATAAAACAACAACTTAAAGAGAAAGGAAGTGTCCAAAGGGTGTTAGTATGACTTACACGCCTAGGAAGTCCGGGGCTAATGCCACTCTTAAGTTGGGTGCTTCTTCTGAGAGTAGGAGAAATACTAAAAGTTAAACTGCTAGAAGTATAAAGGCAAAAGGAAAGAATACTGGAATATCCAGCTCATGTATGAATGTCATACAAGTTTTTGATGTATAGAAGGCTGGTCAAAGATATAGTTCTTGCGAATTATGGTTAAACATGTTAATCACTAATTCTTGGGTATTGTGAGTTCATCACAAAAATGCCCGCTCGATTGCATTCTGTTGCAACTCGATGTAAGAACTACCATGGCCTGAAAGACTAGCTAGAAATGAGGTTAAGGTATACACAGGGAACATAGTAAATGTTACTATACCTTCCATCGGTGTATTGCCGTCTGTATTTATTTTCATAATTCATTTAGAGTTTTACAAACTCTATCCCATTGCATAAGGCATCTTGCAAGAAGGTTGTTCATAAGAGAACTTTTTATGTTCGATGTTATGAATAACACAAGGGCCATACTTTCATTATGAATGAGATGTATGTTATGAATATTGATAATAATACAATACCTCTGGGTTTACTTTCATAATTCATTTTAGAGTTTCATACACTCTAGCCCATTGCACAATGTTTGTTGCAAAAGAGTTGTTCATAAAAACAACAATTGTTGTTAAGTATTATGAATAACATAAGGGCCATACTTCCATCATCGATGGGACGTATGTTATGAATATTGAGGGTAATATGATACATCCATAACACTGACGCTAAATGTCGCAAGACTAAAAGAATACCACAAAAGTGTGGCACTACATTTGGTCACATTGGAGAAACTCGCATGGAAAATTCCATTATGATGGATTTTGAAGTCTTTTTGATTTTGAATCATCTGACACTTGCAACTTTCCTCCGAAAAGTGAAGTGACTAAAATACCGTTCACAGGCCATAAGGAACGAACAACAAACTTATTAGTGATCATACATTTGATGTGTGTAGTCCGATAAGTGTTGTTAGTGGTGGATTTATTTATCTTCAGAAATGACTCAAGTAGATATATGGATATTTACTTGATGAGACGTAAGTCTGGATCTTTTGAAATCATTCGAAAGGTTCTCAAAAATGAAGTAGAAGTTATTGTCACAAGAAAATTATGTTTCTGCAATTTGATTGCACAAAGGAATATTTGAGTTACATGTTTAGCGAATGTCTGATGAGTTTTGAAAGGGGTTTCATAAACTTGCACCTCCCGGAACACCACTGCAAGTGGAAAGTCCGTGGAGATGTAATCAAACCATTTATGACATGGTAAGGTCAAAGATGACATAAATAAATTTGCCATTATCCCTTTTAAAGTGATGCTTTAGAGACTGCGGCTTTTACACTGAAAAGAGCTACATCGGGTCTGTTGAAATGAAGCCATGGTATGGTACGCCCAACCATGTTATATCTTTTCTTAACATTTGGAATATGGGGCTTGTGTAAAAGGTTACAAACCTATTCCAAATCAGACAAGTGCTACTTTGTAGGTTATACCAAAATGTTGGGTATTCCTCCCTCACTATACCGAGGCAAATAGTTTTGCCGCGAAACGGTGTGCTTTTAAAGAGAATGGTTCTGTCTAAAAGGTGAGTGGGAGAATAGTGCAATTCGACGAGATAAACAGTATCTTCATCAGATCAAAGGAAAGAGACCTTGGAAGAAATTCCAGAGTTTCCTACTGCGACTGATACAGAAGTCTCTACAATAAAATGTATGAACTTCGGTCGAACTTGCAGCTGAACCACGTAGGCAAGGCTCGTGCAAACCTCTCAGGTGCGCAAATGAGATATTGTTGTTAGACAACATTATACCTACGATACACAAGGAAGCGTTGATGGGCCCTGACTCCGGAATTGGCTAAATGCCAATACAACCCGAGTTAGTTTCCATATAAGTGATTCAAGATTAAAACCTTGATACACCTTTCGGAAGACTTAGAGTCTAACGAATATTTATGGAACTTAAAACTGATACGGATAAAATGTTTTATCCATAAAGCTCGACTTGTTGAAATAATACGATGAGGTTGTTTTCATCGTAGCGATGCTTAAAGTCGGTTCGGGTTGAACTAGCAATTAATACATATTTCAATCATGAGATATGAAACATGGATGATAAAAGGATTTCCATCTGATGGAAATGAAAGCTAGGACTTGTATATGATACAGTCCAAAGTAATTTGTCGATCCAGAGGATGCTAGTAGGTATGCAAACTTCAGAGTTCCAGCAATGGACAGAAGAGAGCAAAATGGAGTTGGAATCTTCGTGTTTTGATGAAATGGTCAAAGGGGTTTTGACTTCATCAATGGGTAACGAAGATGCTTGTAATTCAAGAAAGTAAGTGGGAGCGTAATAATATTTCTAAAAACCTTATGTGCTTGGCACATTGGTAATTGGAAATAAATTTCTTGACACAAATTAGGACTTCATTTGAAAATAGTTTTTCGATGAAGTGCTTAGGCTAAATAGCCTCAATATTAGCCATGATGATCTATGGAGATAGATTTACCTAATGGGGCTAAGCAATGAATACATATTGACAAGTTGCTAAAACCTTTTAGCATTTAAAACGCCAAGGAGTGATTCTTGCCAAAGTCACATGGAAAGAGTTTTTGCAAGACTCGGTGTCCCAAAACACTGATGAGTAAAATACATGATGCAGATTCCACACACTTTTGTGTTTGGATTAATCATGTATTCCATGGTATGTAAAACAACCAGATATGTCCAATACTCCCAAGGTGTTGCGAGTATGGATACCAAAGTGATCAAATTACTGATCATGGGACAACAGTGAAAGATGTCACAGAGTACTAGAGTAAGTACTGATGACATGGTTTTCTCGCAAGCAGAGATCATGAAGAGTTCGTTGTAAAATGTTACATCGATAGAGTCTTCATCTTTTCTCCATGCGATTTTCGATTTAAATTAAGGGTTTTGTGTAACACACAATGTGGTGGCACAGTTAGTTGGAATTTGTTCAAACTAGTTACTGTGGCGAATTCTATAACAAGGGCTAAGTATGTTGACGCTTTAGAAGCGACAAAGAAGATGTTGAATCATATAGTTCATTCATGAACTTAGTATAGTTCCAAGATGGCTTTTGACAATGGGACACTACTGCAGGTAGTTGCTCCATAACTCAGTCTAAGGAATCCAGGTTCGACCTGTGATTCACATACATACAAAGCCAAGTCCACACAAAATATGAATTTTGTGAAAACGTGAAAACGCGAGGACATGCAAAGATACACATGGAACTGAAGTCGTCAGATCCGTTGGACATCAGGCTATACCACAAGCGAAGCATATTTACACCGGTGTGCCACAGGTGTGAAGTGCATTAGCATAAGCTAGATTATTGACTCTAGTGCAAGTGGGAGTCTGTAGGAGATATGCCCTAGAGGCAATAATAAATGATATTATTTATCTCCGAGTTCATAATTATGTTTATGTTCCATGCTATAACTGCAATGATTCTCGAGTCTGCAATATCCACGAGGCTCGGAGGAAGACTCAAATGCACGTGTGGAATAATAAACGGTAAGAAGTATTCCTAGTCTGGCATCTAAGACTAGCTCAAGTGTTGCATGATGATTCTGTTTTCCTGGTCATGGGCATGTCTATGCCAGCAACTTTGAGGGCACAATGTTAAGAGAACATTTGTGTTGAATCGACCCGGATTGATGTTATGCTATGAGATTCATTCGTCACAAGTTTATTGGTACATAACACAGAGATGGTTAACGTTTGCATGATTCCTTAGACCATGAGAGTATCGAGTTTCTTCATGCTTGCTTCATGAACTTTGGGGTTTGTTAAACGTCATCCGTAAATGGGTGGCTATTACGGCGGCTTACGGGTTCATGGAAAAGTGTGTCAAGTAACTTGATAGCTCAGGATTGGGATTTGCTCCTCCGACGATGGAGAGATATCTCTGGGCCCTCTCGGTGTTACGGTATCCATCATCGTCTGGCCAGACACTTTGTGATTTGATCACAGGGATGCCGGAACACGATAACGAGAAAAGAGAACAATACCGGTAACGAGGTAACTAGCATAGTGGACAAGTTGTTGATCCACGGGAATGACAACATGCCTCACCTCGGGTATTTGTAACATATCGCAAAGCAACAGGAATAGCACACGGCAACTGGAGGTTCACTCGAATATTTATTCGTGTGGGTATAGGGGTCAATATGGGTGTCCACGGCTCCGATGTTGATCATTGATCGGAAGGGGTTCCGGGTCATGTCTATACTTCACCGAACCTATAGGGTCACACGCTTAAGGGTCATCTATCTTCTGAATACTAGACAGGGAGTCTGAGAGAAAATCACCGAAAAAGTTTCGGACACCGAAAAGTTTCGGACAGCGGAATCGTACCGCAGAGAGAGGTCATCGGATAAGTTTCGATGATACCGAAAAGTTGTTTCGGGATACACCATTAAGTCAAATTGGTTTCGGCACATGCCTGATAATTCTTGGAGGATGCCAGAATCATTCTGGAAGCTTTTTGGAATTTTCTGAGATAAAAACCGGAAATGTTCCGGAGCTGCCGGAGCCACTTCAGATGCGTTTCGCAGATGAAAATCACTAAAACCGGAATTGTTTCGGAACGCGTTGAAAATCATTTTAGTGGGTACTGGAAATGTTCTTAGCCCACATAAATATTTTCAGTTCGATCAGACGCTGAAAAATGTCGTCGTGAATAGTGAAAATCAGCTTTATGGTTACTTTATGGAAAGCCACCTTTTGGGGCTTTGCTCCAAAAGATCTTGGGGATGACATGGATGGATAGGAGCCATTTTTTGGGCCCCTCATGGGGGTGTGGCCGGACACATGGGGTATCCCCCCTTGGGGACCCTCTTGTTCCTTGGTTTCACTCCTAGGTCCTTGTGGAAGGACTTCATTCATGTGCATTTTGGGTTTTTTGTGAAACTACCCTACCCCCTTGGGATTTCCTATAAACAGAGGTGGAGGGGCAGCCCTCCACACTCATCCCTTGCTCTCATACACATGCCATGCATTATCTGGCTTCTTCTCTCCCTACCACGAAAAGAGTTTCGTAGAGCCGTAAGGCTGTCTGGGTTCCGGCAGGAACTAGTTCTGGATGGCGAAGCCCTGCCGGATAGATGACACCGTATGTGTGCAACTCTGTAGAGAGATCATAGTTTTGGTCTTAGTTCGTGAGTGCCTCCCGAAGGGCTGTCCGTGTGACCGTCCGAGTTTCGAAGGTCCTCCCGAAGGGCTGTCCGAGTGACCGTTCGAGTTTCGAAGGTCCTCCCGAAGGGCTGTCCGCGACACCGTCCGGGGGGCTGTTCGACCGCCTCCCGGAGGGCTGTCTGAGGAGCAGATGAGGGTATACATCCTCGCGGTTGGGAGGTTGTAAATCCTAGCTGCGGGGATCTGCACCGCCGATCGTCATCGACTCTACTTCCTGCTGCGCTACGAGTCGGTAACGAAAAAGATCAAACCATGTATGCAGTCTCCATAGTGGTCCTGGGCTGGTGCGTAGGTCGGAAAATTTTTGTTTTCTGCTGCGTTACCCTTCACTGTCCAGCTTGCCACATGGGCTACTGCCATCAGTCCCACATGGCAACTGCTGTTTTCTCATGATCTATTTTTTTGCTGCATGCCAACTCCTGCTTGTTCTGCATGGCAACTTCTAACTAGGCCACATGGCAATTCTTATTCCACTTATATGGCAACTACCAGCTTTCCACTGGCTTCCACCCCCCTACATTGTGTTGTGTGCTCATCCATACCTAGTTCTCAAATGGCAGCTCTGGCACATCACACATTTTTTTCATTTTTAAGATGGCTACCATGGCAACTATTTTGTTCAAATTTTTATACTTTTCATGTGCTTTTCTTGCAGGGTGAAGAAGACTACTACACGCGTGACCAAGCAGAACACTAGAGACCCACTCGAACGCATTCATTCAAAGCTGCTGACAGGTGGCAACTCAGATGTTCATGAGGCGCCAGTCAACAAAACTACTGCTGCACCGTCCACTGTTCCCACTAGCTCTGATGCAAGCGGCTGACCATCTCCGCCGGTTGCAGATGTGCAGGCTACAACAACAGGCATCCGTACATCTGGGAGTGATGAGTCAGTATCTGTTGGGGATATTACCACTGGGCGTAAACCGGCCAGGAGAGGCCGGGTTAACCCCATAAGTAGTTCATTATATCTGAAGCCCATGAAGACAGATGGTGACGCTTTATGAAGGCCCAGGGCCCAAAGCCGGTTTAAGGCTTGTAGGCATAAACCGACATTGATATGTAAACTTGTATTGTAAGATAGAAAGAGCAGAGACCGAGCCGGACATGTTTATGAGCCGGCCTCGGGATTCTGTAAACCGACGGGCGTCAACCCATGTATATAAGGGGACGACCCGGCGGCGGTTCAGGGACAACAACTCGAGACCCAGGCAAAGCGTATTCGCTCCCTGGTCATCGAAACCCAAGCAATCCCACAACAACTGGATCGTAGGCTTTTACCTTCACCGCAAGGGGCCGAACCAGTATAAACTCTCTTGCGTCCCTTGTCCTCTTTAACCCCTTTAAGTTAACCCGTAGCGATGGCTCCACGACTAAGTCCTTCCTCTAGGACATCTGCCGTGACAAAACCACGACAGTTGGCGCCCACCGTGGGGCTATCGCACGATGGTTTCAAGTTCTTAGAGGGCAGCTTCGAAGGACTCAAGGGCTACGCTGTGGTCTGGATGACCAAGAGTCGTCGTGGCAAGCTCTACATCGACGATGCAAGCTGGGGCCCCGAAGCCGGCTCAATCGAGTATGGGTACCGGGTCCCCTTTGGTGGCATACACGTCTTCATTGGCAAGATCGGCGAACCGGGCCCTGAGCCGGACATCTGCACCGACCTCGTCGAAACGGCTCAGCGTGCGAGACCTGCCTGGGTTAAGCCTGTCATGAAGCGTGCCTTCGTGGGAGTCATCCACGGAGGGGAACCTGAGGACAGATCGGAATCTGGTGGTGAAACCGTCATTTATTCCGGCGACGAGTCATCGACCGGAGAGACCGAGTCGTTATATCAGTTGCAAGATGGCCGGATTGGGGGCTATTCCGATGGCGACAGTATTCCGGACCCCTTTGATCTGCCAAACCGGGTTGCGATCTTCATGGCCGGTACGCAACCAGCGCTCCACTCTTCGACCGCAGCGGCGATGATTTCTGGATCGGCAGCAGCGACAGAAGCCGGGGCAGGAGGCCCTGTGCGACCGCCGGCTCAGGTTCTATCTGATTTGTTTGACGCGTTGGCAAAGCTGATGGCGGAGGTTAACCCGACAGATCAGGATGCACACAATGCGGAAATCACGAAGGTGAAAGATCAGATCACCCAGGCCAAGGCCGACTTGGCAGCTGAGGATACCAGGATGGCCGCGGAGCGGGCCGCATTGGATGCACAGGCTTACCGGATTATGCTGGATCAGAGTGTGTCGAACGAAGTCCTGAAGAGGAGGTATCGATCTCGCCTGCCACCGGTTTATGACACTAGAAACCTCTTTAACACCCCAGGAGCAGGGACCAGTAATCCGCCGGTGGTAAACCGGGCAGAGGCACCTGGAGCGGGGGCGCCGGTTCAGCCACGTTTGGTGGATTCGCCTCATCAGAACAACATTGTAACACAGCATGTCCCAACACCACCGGGTCATTACTCTAACCCGATGGACAACATTTTCGCTGCCGCTTCACGGCTGGCGGCCATCCCGATTGAAGGCGAGTCTCCGGCGGCGGTCGAGACGCGTCGGGTTAGGGAGCTTCTTCAGACAGCTTTGGTTCAGCAGGAGGCTTATTCATATAGTCGCGACCGGATCCATTCCACTCCCCACCCAAGCCGGAGTTACAGTAGGCGTATGGATGAACCGGCAGTGTCAAGCAACGCGCGGAACCGTGATCCGTCCTGTGGCAATAACCCGGCGGGTGGTGCTGGTGATGCTTAGGAGGTGGTGGACCGGGCTCGGGCACGTAGAGAGGCCGAATTAGCGGCGCAGCATGAAGCTCGTCAGCTTACTCCGGTTCGTCCAACCACGTCAGTGGAACCAGGAGTTACTTCTAGTTCTTTGGGAGTACCGTGTCTCGTCCCAGCGTTGCGCAATGTGCGCCTGCCCAAGGATTTCAAAGGCCCGCACAAGGTGCCGAATTACACCGCCGATTTGTCGCCTGAGACATGGGTCGAAAGCTATGAGATGGCCATGGAGATGCTGGATGTGGACGATGCGGCGTGTGCAAAATACTTCGTCATGATGCTAGAGGGGACGACCCGCACTTGGATGAAGAGCTTGCCGGCTAATTCTATCAGGTCATGGGCCGAGTTGAGAGCCCGGTTTATCTAGAATTTCAAGGATACATGCAAGCAGCCCATGTCGATTGTGGACTTAGCTGCCTGTGTCCAGGAAGAAGGAGAGTCAACAACCCGTTGGGTGCGCCGGGTTTCAGAGATTTTGCATTCATCGGACCGTATCAACGCTGATACCGCAGTTTTAACATTGGAAGGCAATTGCCGGTTTGAACCCCTGAAGTTGAAGTTGGGACGGCTCAAACGTCATTGTAATGACATGGGAACTCTCATGGCTGCTCTGGTGAAGTATGCTGACTCTGATAGTACCAAGGATCCCGAGTCTGACGATGATAAGACAGGGAAGGGAAAAAGGAGCGGCAACGCCAAGGGGCAGCACCACAACCCGATGGGTCATGGAAACGGCGGCAAGCGTAAGGCGGACCACACTTTAGACTTTGTGGCTAATACCAACACACATGACAAGGGCCAGCGGCGTAAGGGTAAACCGCCCCAGCGCGGTGGAGGGCCAAGTCCTAATCTGGACCGTCTGTCTTATCTGCTGAATCAGCCTTGCCCAAAGCACGGGACGAAGGAGAACCCGTCCACACACCTCTGGAAAGATTGTTACATCATGCAAGAGTTCAAAAACTCTGATGTTTTCTGGTATGATCATGGACCGGGTGGCGGTTCAGGCTCCGGATCTCATGGGCCGGGTGACGGTGGAGGTAATTCCGGTTCAGGCTTTCATGGCAACCAGAGTGGACAGGGTAATCAAAGCAATCAGGGCAACCAAGGTGGTTATAATAATCATGGGACTCAGCAACAGCAGCAGCAGCAATCGGGTTACCAGAGCAACCCGAAACAGTTGAATAGCGGGCAGTATCATGTCTTCACTACTAGCCTGGACAAGCGCGATCAGAAGCTTCATAAAAGGGCAGTGAACTCCGTTGAACCGGCGGTTCCCCGATACTTGCGCTGGTCTGAACAACCTATTGTGTGGAGTCGAGAGGATCATCCACCCCGGGTTGATAATCCGGGTCATCTGGCATTGGTGGTGGCACCTCAGGTGGGAGGTTATAAGTTCACCAAAGTACTCATGGATGGGGGGAGTAGTATCAATATCCTTTATTATCAAACCTTCCATCGCATGGGATTAACAGATAAAAATCTTAAACCGTCCAACACGGTCTTTCATGGTGTGGTACCTGGGAAATCGGCATATCCCATTGGTAAGATAGCTCTGGGGGTTGCTTTTGGCGACGAGCATGATTCAAGATCAGAGAAGTTGACCTTTGAAGTGGTGAAAATCAAGAGCCCATATCATGCCCTGTTTGGACGACCAGCTTATGCTAAGTTTATGGCACGACCTTGTTATGTCTATCTTCAGCTCAAGATGCCGAGTCACAAGGGAACTATAACAGTGCATGGGAGCCGCAAGATCGCTTTGGAGTGTGAAGAAGGTGATGTGGCTTATGTTGAGTCGGTTTGTGCAACAGAAGAGTTGAAGTTTTACAAAGACAATGTTGATCCGGCAGAAGTGACTTCATTGAAGAAACCAACTACAGAGCATGATCCGGCCCTGAAGTTTAAATCGGCTGATGAGACTAAGCTTGTTGACTTCATGCCCGGCGATTCGTCCAAGCAGTTTAGCATCAGCGCTAACTTGGATCCGAAATAGGAAAGCGCGCTCATTGAGTTCATCCGTGAGAATCGGGACATCTTTGCGTGGAAGCCTTCTGACATGCCAGGTGTACCGAGAGAACTCGCTGAGCACACTCTCAATGTTGATCCCAAGTATAAACCGGTCAAGAAGTTTCTCCGCCGGTTCAATGAAGAAAGATGCAAGGCTATTGGAGAAGAAGTAGCCAGGCTCTTGGCAGCTAGATTTATCGTTGAAGTATTTCATCCTGAGTGGCTGGCTAATCCGGTGCTGGTCCTTAAGAAGAACGACACTTGGCGTATGTGTGTGGACTACGCAGATCTCAACAAAGCTTGTCCAGCAGATCCTTTTGCCCTCCCCCGTATTGATCAAATTATTGATGCTACGGCGGGTTGCGAGCGTTTAAGCTTTTTGGATGCATATTCTGGTTATCATCAGATCAAAATGGCAGTTAAGGATCAGGAGAAGACAGCCTTCATAACTCCCTTTGGAGCCTTCTACTATGTGTCCATGCCCTTTGGGCTCAAGAGTGCCCAGGCGACTTATCAACGGTGTGTGCAGAATTGTCTTCATAAACAGATCGGCCGCAATGTTCACGCCTATGTGGATGATATTGTGGTGAAATCAAGAAAGAAGGAGACATTGATTGATGACTTGAAGGAAACCTTTGATAACTTGCGGGTTTATAAAATGATGCTTAATCCGGCCAAGTGCGTATTTGGTGTAACTGCAGGCAAACTCTTGGGTTTTTTGGTGTCTAACAGGGGCATTGAAGCTAATCCGGAAAAGATCAAAGCCATCACCTCTTTGGCCAAACCGAAGTGTATCAATGATGTTCAACTCCTGGCAGTCCGGATTGCCGCGTTGAGCCGGTTTATCAGTCGCCTGGGCGAGAAGGCCATCCCTTTATATCAGATGCTGAAGAAAACGGATAACTTCGTCTGGAGTGACGCCGCTAATGAAGCATTTGAGGACTTAAAGCGGCAGTTGGCTAATCCGCCGGTTCTCGCTGCTTCGGTTGACAAGGAGCCATTGTTGCTATATGTGGTAGCTAATGCCCGGGCTGTTAGCGTGGCTATTGTGGTAGAGCGAAAGGAGGCTGGAAAGGAATATCCGGTTCAATGGCCGGTTTACTATATCAGTGAGGTACTTATTGAGTCCAAGCAGAGGTACCCGCATTGGCAGAAGTTGGTGTATGGAGTTTTCATGGCAAGCCGGAAGCTTAAGCAATATTTCTAAGGTCATCCCATCACGGTGGTCAGCTCTGCTCCTTTGGGAGATATAATCCAGAACAGGGAAGAAACTGGCCGGATTGCTAAGTGGGCTATCGAGCTCGGGCCTCACGGGTTGAAATACATACCCCGAACGGCGATCAAATCTCAGGCACTTGTGGATTTCATCAATGATTGGACGGAACTACAAGCGCCAGAAGAGAAGGCGGATCATACTTATTGGACTATTCATTTTGATGGGTCCAGGCAATTGGAGGGCTCGGGGGCTGGAGTCGTATTAACTTCCCCACGAGGTGATCAGTTTTGTTATGTTCTCCGTTTAATGTTCCCTTGCACTAACAATGCAGCTGAATATGAGGCCCTACTCCATGGTCTTCAGATGGCTAAGGAGATGAACCTAAGCCGAGTTAAGTGCTTCGGTGACTCGGACCTGGTGGCTCAACAAGTGTCCGGCACTTGGGATTCCAAGGACCCACTCATGGCGGCATATCGTCGTGAGGTGGATATTGTTGCAGGTCACTTCAAAGGTTATTAGGTGGATCATGTGGACCGGCGGAAGAACGAAGCGGCGGACGCTTTAAGCCGTTTAGGTTCCCAACGTAAACCGGTTCCACCTAATGTCTTCCTGGATGTGTTGCATAATCCGTCCGTCAAGCTCCCTGGTGAAGAGGATTTGGCTATTCCTGATCCGGAAGCTCAGTTGGTGGCGGCTCTTCATGTTATCCCGGATTGGACGGTTCCATATCTGGCGTATATGAACCGGGGAGAGTTACCAGAGGATGAAACTTTGGCCAGGCAGATAATCCGGCGGTCCAAGTCCATGACTATTATCAATGGAGAGTTACATCATTGCAGTGTGACAGGGGCGTTTCAACGCTGTGTGTCTCCGGAAGAAGGCCGTGAAATTTTGCGTGAGATCCACGAAGGAGATTGTGGTCACCACACCGGTTCAAAATCCTTGGTGGCCAAGGCATTTCGTCACGGTTTCTATTGGTTGACAGCTCATGCTGATGCCGAGGACTTGGTCAAAAGATGTGATGGCTGTCAGAAATTCTCAAGGCGCGCTCATGTACCAGCTCAAGAATTGAGGATGATTCCAATCACCTGGCCGTTTGCAACTTGGGGGCTGGATATGGTTGGGCCTTTCAAGAGATCCAAGGACAAAAAGACCCACCTTTTGGTGGCGGTAGATAAGTTCACGAAGTGGGTGGAGGCAGAGCCGGTTAGTAAGTGTGATGCAGCTACGGTGGTTCAGTTCATCAAAAAGGTGATCTTCCGGTTTGGCTTTCCACACAGCATTATAACAGACAATGGTACCAATCTGTCCAAGGGTGCCATGAAGGAGTTCTGCCAGCGTGAGCACATCCGGCTTGACGTGTCATCAGTGGCTCACCCCTAGTCCAATGGTCAAGCAGAGAGAGCCAATCAAGAGATCTTGAGAGGCATCAAACTCCGGCTTATGGTTCCTTTGCAACGGACGCCGGGTTGTTGGGTTGAGGAGTTACCTTCTGTGTTATGGAGCATCAATACCACACCCAACAGATCGACAGGATACACATCGTTCTTCATGGTTTATGGAGCGGAAGCGGTTCGTCCTAGTGACATCCGTCATGACTCACCTCGTGTAGCGGCATATGTTGAAGCTGACAATGAGAAGGCACGACAGGAAGCTCTTGACCTGTTAGATGAGGAGCGTGACATGGCAGCAGCCCATTCGGCGATTTATCAGCAAGATCTGCGTCGTTATCATAGCCGCCGGGTTAGAACCAGAACCTTTCAAGAAGGCGATTTGGTGCTTCGGCTCATCCAGGATCAGACGGATATGCACAAGTTATCCCCTCCTTGGGAAGGACCCTTTGTGGTCAGCAAGAATCTACACAACGGGTCGTACTACCTCATAGATGTTCGAGAGCGCAAAGACTCACGTAAATCGGAGGAGGAGACCCACCGGCCGTGGAATATTGCTCATCTTCGGCCCTACTATACTTGAGCCATAGGCTCTGCTTATGTACATATTATGACAATGTATATATTATGATCAATATAATAAATCGGAACCTCAGCTAAAGCGGGGTATTTGTTGTTTTTCTTACATGATGGGTGGTTACATGGAGCTTCTGTTTATAAAGCGGCGTCCGGTTTACCCCTTGATTTAGCTTCTCAAAGCTTTATATTACATCACTTGGGGGCTTGGTCGTATCCGAACCATAGCTACACCTCTTGATCGGTGCAATGCCACATCATCACTTGGGGGCTTGGTCGTATCCGAACCATAGTCACACCTCTTGATCGGCTCAAAGCCAAATCAATCCGGGGCCAAAGAGAGTGTTGTAAAACAACAACTCAAACATAGGCACCCACTGAGCACAGCTCAAAATGTTACTCGGGGATTCTTTGCTGTCGAAATGAACTAAGAATCTACACTTGTAATAGGCTATCAAGCCATGGCTTGGAAGCCTGGTGTATACACCTAAAACCCCAGGTTAACCTGCCTATTTAAGTAAGTCACTCCGCCCAGGTAAACTTGGTATGACCCTTCGAACTTTGACAAGTTACTCTAAAATAAAGACCCTGAACTTGTCAAGTTAAAACGATGATTGGTTAAGGATTGAGGACCATCTTAAAAGGCTTTGCAAAAATGGTTTAACTCGGTGGCCTGGCAGCCCATGAAAAGCCTCGAATTTGGGGCCTGGCAGCCCGTGAAAAGCCTCGACTACAACGGTTTTTATTTGCCTTTTGCTAAGTTTTTCTTTCTTTTGATAAGATTTGTGATGTTTTCAAACCGGTGTTTATCAACCCGGTGTTTATCAACCCGGTTAGGCTGACAACTACAAGTTGTCAGTACATGATCAAATTATAATCCAGAGACTATCAGCCCGGTCTGGTTTTGACTCGAAGTCACCAGTATGGAATAAACCGGTGTTTATCACAACGTGGAACAGTTTTATTGTAAACTGGCATCATATAACAGGAGTTATTTCTCCTCCGGAGTAGGGTTATGACCCTCACTACAAAGTTGGTCAGCCAACATCATGCCTAAAGGTCACAGGTATCATATATTTTTATATTTGGTTATCTTTTACAACCTTGGTTATAAACCTTGGTCATATATATATTTGGGTATTGTGACCCGCCCGGTGGTAAACCGCCAGGGCGCTTTAAGCTTCTTATCTGCAGGGATAGCTTGAATAAATGGCTATGGATTATGAACTTATATCTTAAGCATGGCGGATTAGCAAGCATTAGTCGCAGATAAACATGCACGAAGGCATAACAGATCAAGTGTTTTAACTAGCCTATTACAAGGCGTTTCAGTGCCCAAAAGGATAATTGTTTTCTCAAATACGTGTGGCAGCATGTAGAAGACTACACGGGCCTCCAGATCATGATTTGTCACCATCTTGGCCTGATGGCTGCGGATCATCTCGCACCGGTTCAACTCCCTCTTCTCTACCCAGCGGCTGGAAGTCAACAGTTGCCCAGTCGATCCCAGTTAGGGCTTGGAATACAGCTTCATCGCTTATAAGCGTGGACGGTTCAATGTCAGGGGCATAAGTGTGCTTATGGATTGGTGGGATAAGATTTTGCGCTTATGGAATTGGTGCAGCAACCCGTTTGTTCTTGTCATCATAACTCACCTGGTAGTACGAGAGATCTGCTTCTTCAGCTAGTTGACAAGCCAATGGACGTACTTCCCGGTTATGGTTCGCAGATCATCATTGCCAAATTCTGTTCCGTCTTCTTTCAAGCTGGGATAGCCTTGGGCCGCTTCTACTGGATCAAAGTCAGGTACCCATGCTTTTGCCCGGATTAGTGCGGTCAGAGCACCCGTTCTTGCGGCAGACTTTTTTAGCTCTTCTACCCGGGCAGGAAGCATAGATAACCTTTCTAAGGTTTCCTTGATCAAGGTGGGAGGAGGATTATTGTGTGAAGCGGTATAGATGATCCGTTGCGTGCCGGTGTACAACTGTTCTATCAGAGTGTAGGCAGCCTTCAACTTCTTCTGTACATCAGAGCCCAAATGGCTAGTGCAAGTTCCTGCACCATTGTACACATCAGTAAACCGACAACACATGGAAAAACATGTTGAAAGTATTAAGGAGAAGATGTTTACCGAACACGGCAGCAGTCATGGCATGATCTACCGCTTTACACCGGTCAGTTCATTAACCACCGGTGTAAGAGCTGCTTCTGCGTTCTCGACCCTTTTTATCAAAGCGGATTTTTCAGTCTCCCAATCCGCCCGCTCCTTGTTGAAGCCCTCTTTCAGTTTCTCCATAGCCCCTAGAGCGCTGGTCAACTCTTCCTTGGCTTTGGAGGTTTCGGCTTGCTGGGATTTGAGGTTCTCTTGCAGATCAGCGGTTTGGCTTTCTTTCTTACTCAGCTCAGCCTATAAAGAGACAGATATATCATGAGTTGACAGTACATATTTGAAGTACCAAGCACATAACAAGTTATATATGCCCTTGGTACTTGGGGGCTAATGCATATTTGCTCTTTATCAGAAATTTTTACAAGTCCCAAGCACAGTACAAGTATTAATCTTGGCACTTGGGGGCTAATGTGTGTTTGCTCATAATTGCTGCTATGGGAATTCTTCTACAGTCCCGGTTCATCTTTATAAAGTTAAACCGGCCCTTGGGGACTATACCAGTGAAAAAAGATGAAGTGTTGCAAATATAAAGATTGTTATTAAAAGTCCCGGTTTAGATTGATATCTTAAACCGTCACTTGGGGGCTACTGGAGTTAATATTTGGAATTTACAAAGAAAGACAGTTAAGAAGAGTTGAGTATTAATTACCTCATATCGCTCTTTCATCAAATTTACCAAACCAGCTTCATAGTCACGGCTGGTGTACAGACGGTTCAAGAAGCCGGAGTGAAGGTCTTGAGCACTAAGATGGGCATAGTTTGACAAATCGGCGTTCCATTTGCCTTTGCCGATAGCAGAGAGCTTGTCCTTGGCAGTATGCTTTGACAAAGCGACAGGATTACCAGGAGTGGTGTGGCCAATGCCAGTAATCATAATATCATCCTCTTTATCATCAGCAGCTTTTGCTAGAGTTGGTGGTTTGTTAGTAGCCTTAACTGGACTAACCGGTTTGTCATCAGGTCGGACAGGGCTGGTTGGCTGGTCAGCATGGCTTGTGGTGTCAACTTCTACATGCTCAGCAAAAAGGTCATGGTCTTGAGGCGGTGGGTCATTAAGCATGGCGTCAACGTCGGTCTCTTCAGGATCTGGAGTTGGTTCCAGTTCACCAGCTATGTTATCATCAGCCGGTTTATTCAACCGAGCTTTATTGCTGGGTCTAGGCTTGGCGCTGAGAAAAATAAACATGAGGATCAGTACAGTATATAAACATAACATATCAAGGATAAAAATAAGTGTATGGCTCACCCAAGAACTGTTTTGAGGGGTGGAAGCTTTGTGGCCGACGACTCGCCAAAAGACGACTGGGAAGTACCCTGATAATTTGAATCAGACGGGTTAAGAGGCTGACGGAAACAACCCGCTTTGGGGCATGAAGTGTCAAGGGAATGAGAGACCTCTGATCGGCGTTTTCGAACCGGAGTGTTCGGTAAACCGGCGGAGGTAACTACCTGGCCGCTGTGCCGGGTTGTGCGGCGAGCTTCGTGTTGCTGTGTCTTCAAAAGAAAGTTTGGGTCCAAGTAAGCAAGGGGTGAGAAAATTTTACTTTCCGGTTTGCTCGACGGATTTTTGATGTTGGCAGAGGATCTGAGTCGGAGGAAATAATGATTACCTCTACATCATCAACATGACTACCTTCAGCGTCGTCCTGATAATAATCATTGTCAATGAGGTGTACGAAAAATGAACCAAGAGAGTCAAGTTCTACCTCTGATTCCGGGTTACCCACATCGTCATCAGCTGGTAGCTCGGAGGATGCAGTGATCCTTTTCTTGTTAGGTTTTTTAACAACCTTGGTCTTTGGACGAACTGGCTTGACCGGTTTGTCTTGCGGCTTTACCGGTTTGTCTTGCGGTTTTGCTGGTTTGTCTTGTGGCTTTTTATTCCAGAATGGATCATCACCCTGTCAAAATCAGACAAGCTCTCAGGAAATATGTTGAAAAGAGGTAACTTACAGTAAGGAAGTTAGATAATTCTTACAGATGGCGGTTTGTTGAAGGTACAGAAAGGACTTAGTCCGGTTTGGCTGCAGACGGCCTCCGGTTCATTCAACATTTTCTTGATAGCCTCAGTAATTTCAGCCTCTGTCAGTTGAATATTAATGTGCCGTTGGGGGTCGGTCAAACTCCCTGTATATTCACACATCAAGCCGGGGCGCCGGCTTAAGGGTAGGATGCTCCAGCCGATCCAGCAACGAGCAAAATCAACACCTGTTAAGCCGTTTGCCATAAAGGCTCTAAGCTTCGACAGCTGTGGGGCATAGTTAGTCCTTTCCTTTGCTGTTAACCTCTGAGGAAAAGGATGTGTATTGCTAAGGCGTTCTGGGCGGTAACCCGGCAGGGGTTTTTCATCAGTTGGAGATGTATCCTTGCAATAAAACTAGGTCCGATTCCATTCTTTGGGATGACTGTGGAGCTTGGGGTGAGGGAAATTGACTTCCTTCCTTTTCTGAACCGCCATTCCGCCCAATTCAGTATTGGGTCCATTTGTGAATTCTGTGCAACGATTTAAGTGAAAGAAATCCCTAAAGAGTTCAAATGTAGGTTCCTCTTGCAGATAAGCTTCACAGAAGACTTGGAAGTGGCAGATGTTGGTCACAGAATTTGGACCGATGTCTTGAGGGCGAAGTTGAAAATTAGCTAGTACATCTCGGAAGAATTTTGAATCGGGAGGACTAAAGCCTCGGCTCAGATGGTCAACAAAAATGACTACCTCTCCGTCCTTGGGTGTAGGAGGATTTTCCGGGCCAGGGGCCCTCCAGTGGATGACATCTTTCTTGGCCAAAGCGCCCGTTATAACGCATCTGTTTAACTGTTCTTCCGTGACCCGGGAAGGAACCCAGTTGCACTCATAGACTTGCTTAGCCATTGAGGTGAGAAGCTGAAACATGATTATTGCCGGTTTAAGATACACAGTGAACAGCCATAAAGCAGTGCAAGGATGTAAGCATATTGTTAAACCGGCGTTGGTTGCTTGTAAACCGGAGCCTAACAATGGAGACAGTACAATGATGAATGCATTGGCGGTTCAACAGGGGACTAATGGTATCTACTGGGTCGTCATTTTTTCTATGAAGTTAAACCGCCTAATCTGGTATTAAAGGTATAAGTCTAAAGATGTATAAGTGAAGGAAAAAACAAGTTTCACAGTTTGGCATGGGAATTTCAGATCTGCCGTGCGTTGGATAATCAAAATATATTCTGGTTTAATCTCAAGCGCTCAAAAAGTTCAGTAAGTTCAGATGAGTTTGATATCAAGCAGATGCCTTAACAAGAAGAAAGGAGTTTAAACTTCAAAAGGCGCTGAAAATAATCAGATCTAACTGGTCATTGGTATTACTGAAGGAGGAACAGCTTCAAGCTATGAAGAACACCGAACTCTAATAGAGGATCTGGGGTGAGGAGAAGAGGAACTTACTTGTGTAGGAGGAACCAGTGGAGGATCACCGCGTTTCTCTGATACGGTCAGGTTGATGCAGCGGCCTTTGTCGAAGCAGAGGCGAAGGACGACGGCGGCAGCAGAGCTCGAGGGTCGGTCGGCGCGAGGAAGACGATGACACGAGGAGGCACGAGGGGGAAAAGTGAAAGTGACCCCTCGGCCTTATTTATAAGATGAATGGATAACAGGCAGGCGCGAGAATCGAGGAGCCCGAAATGGGGTGTGTGACAACTCTGTTACCTCGATCCTCGGAGGGCCATTAATGAAGATGGGTTATACACAGTTTTAAATAACAGATGACGTCATGGCGGTTTACCATGGTCCTGGAAGGTGACGTCACGGCGGTTTACCATGGTCCTGGAAGGTGACGTCACGGCGGTTTACAAGATTATGTGAAGATGTTGAAGAAGAATTTTTCTTAAGTATTGAGGATTGACATGAACTAGTTCAAATCAATCTGGGGCCTAATGTTGGGGATATTACCACTGGGCATAAACCGGCCAGGAGAGGCCGGGTTAACCCCATAAGTAGTTCATTATATCTGAAGCCCATGAAGACAGACGGTGACGCTTTATGAAGGCCCAGGGCCCAAAGCCGGTTTAAGGCTTGTAGGCATAAACCGGCATTGATATGTAAACTTGTATTGTAAGATAGAAAGAGCAGAGACCTAGCCGGACACGTTTATGAGCCGGCCTCGGGATTCTGTAAACCGACGGGCGTCAACCCATGTATATAAGGGGACGACCCGGCGGCGTTTCAGGGACAACAACTCGAGGCCCAGGCAAAGCGTATTCGCTCCCTGGTCATCGAAACCCAAGCAATCCCACAACAACTGGATCGTAGGCTTTTACCTTCACTGCAAGGGGCCGAACCAGTATAAACTCTCTTGCGTCCCTTGTCCGCTTTAACCCCTTTAAGTAAACCCGTAGCGATGGCTCCACGACTAAGTCCTTCCTCTAGGACATCTGCCGTGACAAAACCACGACAGTATCTGCCAGGACTGCTGAGATATTGCCCACTCTGCTAGCAATGAAGGATCCTGCTTTGACCCATGCCACCCGATCAGCAAGTGTTGAAGTGGACGCTCCCGATATTAACCTAAGCAAGGAAGATTCCCGCTCATTGATGTCTACTACACAACCTTCTTCTTGTAGATGTTGTTGGGCCTCCAAGTGCAGAGGTTTGTATGACAGTAGCAAATTTGCCTCAAGTGGATGACCTAAGGTTTATCAATCCGTGGGAGGCGTAGGATGAAGATGGTCTCTCTCAAGCAACCCTGCAACCAAATAACAAAGAGTCTCTTGTGTCCCCAACACACCCAATACAATGGTAAATTTTATAGGTGCACTAGTTCGGCGAAGAGATGGTGATACAAGTGCAATATGGATGGTAGATATGGGTATTTGTAATCTGAAAATATAAAAACAGCAAGGTAGCAAGTGGTAAAAGTGAGCAAAAGCGATATTGCAATGCGTTGAAACAAGGCCTAGGGTTCATACTTTCACTAGTGCAAGTTCTCTCAACAATAATAACATAATTGGATCATATAACTATCCCTCAACATGCAACAAAGAGTCACTCCAAAGTAACTAATAACGGAGAACAAACGAAGAGATTATTGTAGGGTACGAAACCACCTCAAAGTTATCCTTTCTGATCAATCTATTCAAGAGTCCGTAGTAAAATAACACGAAGCTATTCTTTCCGTTCGATCTATCCTAGAGTTCGTACTAGAATAACATCTTAAGACACAAATCAACCAAAACCCTAATGTCACCTAGATACTCCAATGTCACCTCAAGTATCCGTGGGTATGATTATATGATATGTATCACACAATCTCAGATTCATCTATTCAACCAACATAAAGAACTTCAAAGAGTGCCCCAAAGTTCCTACCGGAGAGACAAGACGAAAACGTGTGCCAACCCCTATGCATAAGTTCACAAGGTCACTGAACCCGCAAGTTGATCACCAAAACATACATCAAGTAGATCACGTGAATATCCCATTGTCACCACAGATAAGCACATGCAAGACATGCATCAAGTGTTCTCAAATCCTTAAAGACTCAATCCGATAAGATAACTTCAAAGCGAAAACTCAATCCATTACAAGAGAGTAGAGGGGGAGAAACATCATAAGATCCAACTATAATAGCAAAGCTCGCGATACATCAAGATCGTGCAAAATCAAGAACACGAGAGAGAGATAAAACACATAGCTACTGGTACATACCCTCAGCCCCGAGGGTGAACTACTCCCTCCTCGTCATGGAGAGCGCTGGGATGATGAAGATGGCCACTGTTGAGGGATTCCCCCTCCGGCAGGGTGCCGGAACAGGGCCCCGATTGGTTTTTGGTGGCTATAGAGGCTTGCAGCGGCAAAACTCCCGATCTAGGTTATTTTCTGGAGGTTTCTGTATTTATAGGAATTTTTGGCGTAGGTCTCACGTCAGGGGGGTCTCCGAGTCGTCCACGAGATAGGGGACGCACCCAGGGGGGTAGGGCACGCCCCCCACCCTCGTGGACGGCCCGCGACTCTTCTGGCCCAACTCTTTTACTCTGGGGGCTTCTTTTGGTCCATAAAAAATCATCAAAAATTGGCACGTCAATTAGACTCCGTTTGGTATTCCTTTTCTGCGAAACTCAAAAACAAGGAAAAAACAGAAACTGGCACCAGGCTCTAGGTTAATAGGTTAGTCCCAAAAATCATATAAAATAGCATATAAATGCAAATAAAACATCCTAGATGGATAATATAATAGCATGGAACAATAAAAAATTATTGATACGTTGGAGACGTATCAGCATCCCCAAGCTTAATTCCTGCTCGTCCTGGAGTAGGTAAATGATAAAAACAGAATTTTTGATGTGGAATGCTACCTAACATAATTATCAATGTAATTTTCTTTATTGTGGCATGAATGTTCAGTTTCGAAAGATTCAAGACAAAAGTTTAATATTGACATGAAAACAATAATACTTCAAGCATACTAACAAAGCAATCATGTCTTCTCAAAATAACATGGCCAAAGCAAGGTATTCCTACAAAATCATACAGTCTGGCTATGCTCTATCTTCATCACACAAAATATTTAAATCATGCACAACCCCGATGACAAGCCAAGCAATTGTTCATACTTTTGATGTTCTCAAACCTTTTCAACTTTCATGCAATACATGAGCGTGAGCCATGGACATAGCACTATAGGTGGAATAGAATGGTGGTTGTGGAGAAGACAAAAAGGAGAAGATAGACTCACATCAACTAGGCGTATCAATGGGCTATGGAGATGCCCATCAATAGATATCAATGTGAGTGAGTAGGGATTGCCATGCAACGGATGCACTAGAGCTTTAAGTGTATGAAAGCTCAAAAGGAAACTAAGTGGGTGTGCATCCAACTTGCTTGCTCATGAAGACCTAGGGCAATTTGAGGAAGCCCATCATTGGAATATACAAGCCAAGTTCTATAATGTAAAAGTCCCACTAGTATATGAAAGTGACAACATAGGAGACTCTCTATCATGAAGATCATGGTGCTACTTTGAAGCACAAGTGTGGTAAAAGGATAGTAACACTGTCCCTTCTCTCTTTTTCTCTCTTTTTTTCTTTTTTTGTTTGGGCCTTTTTCTCTCTCTCTTTTTATGGCCTCTTTTTTTTCGTCTGGAGTCTCATCCCGACTTGTGGGGGAATCATAGTCTCCATCATCCTTTCCTCACTTGGGACAATGCTCTAATAATGATGATCATCACACTTTTATTTACTTACAACTCAAAAATTACAACTCAATACTTAGAACAAAATATGACTCTATGTGAATGCCTCCGGCGGTGTACCGGGACATGCAATGAATCAAGAGTGACATGTATGAAAATCATGAATGGTGGTTTTGCCACAAATACGATGTCAACTACAGATCATGCAAAGCAATATGACAATGATGGAGCGTGTCATAATAAACTGTGGAAAGTTGCATGGCAATATATCTCGGAATGGCTATGGAAATGCCATAATAGGTAGGTATGGTGGCTGTTTTGAGGAAAGCATATGGTGGGTGTATGATACCGGCAAAAGGTGCACGGTATTAGAGAGGCTAGCAATGGTGGAAGGGTGAGAGTGCGTATAATCCATGGACTCAACATTAGTCATAAAGAACTCACATACTTATTGCAAAAATCTATTAGGTATCGAAACGAAGTACTACGTGCATGCTCCTAGGGGGATAGATTGGTAGGAAAAGACCATCGCTCGTCCCCGACCGCCACTCATAAGGAAGACAATCAATAAATAAATCATGCTCCGACTTCATCACATAACGGTTCACCATACGTGCATGCTATGGGAATCACAAACTTTAACACAAGTATTTCTCAAATTCATTACTACTCTACTAGCATGACTCTAATATCACCATCTTCATATCTCAAAACAATCATAAGAAATCAAACTTCTCATAGTATTCAATGCACTTATATGAAAGTTTTTATTATACCCATCTTGGATGCCCATCATATTAGGACTAATTTTATAGCCAAAGCAAATTACCATGCTGTTCTAAAGGATTCTCAAAATAATATAAGTGAAGCATGAGATTTCATCTATTTCTTCAAAATAAAACCACCGCCATGCTCTAAAAAGATATAAGTGAAGCACTAGAGCAAATGACAAACTACTCCAAAAGATATAAGTGAAGATCAATGAGTTGTCGAATAATTCTGCAACTATGTGAAGACTCTCTAACATTTAAGGATTTCAGATCTTGGGATTATTCAAACAGCAAGCAAAACAAAATAAAACAAAATGACGCTCCAATCAAAACACATATCATGTGGTGAATAAAAATGTAGCTCCAAGTAAAGTTACCGATGAACGAAGAAGAAAGAGGGGATGCCATCCGGGGCATCCCCAAGCTTAGGCTCTTGGTTGTTCTTGAATATTACCTTGGGGTGCCTTGGGCATCCCCAAGCTTAGGCTCTTGCCACTCCTTATTCCATAGTCGATCGAATCTTTACCCAAAACTTGAAAACTTCACAACACAAAACTTAACAGAAAACTCGTAAGCTCCGTTAGTATAAGAAAATAAATCACCACTTAGGTACTGTTGTGAACTCATTCTAAATTCATATTGGTGTAATATCTCCTGTATTCCAACTTCTCTATGGTTCATACCCTCCGATACTACTCATAGATTCATCAAAATAAGCAAACAACACATAGAAAACAGAATCTGTTAAAAACAGAACAGTCTGTAGTAATCTGTATCATTCGAATACTTCTATAACTCCAAAAATTCTGAAATAAATTGGTAGACCTGAGTAATTTGTCTATTAATCTTCTGAAAAAAGAATCAACTTAAAATCACTTTCCAGTAAAAAATGGCAGCTAATGTCGTGAGCGCAAAAGTTTCTTTTTTTTTACAGCAAGATCGCAAAGACTTCACCCAAGTCTTCCCAAGGGTTCTACTTGGCACAAACACTAATTAAAACATAAAACCACATCTAACCAGAGGCTAGATAGATTATTTATTACTAAACAGGAGCAAAAGGCAAAGAGCAAAAATAAAATTGGGTTGCCTCCCAACAAGCGCTAACGTTTAGCGCCCCTAGCTAGGCATGATCACTACAAAAAAATACACTTCCGTGATGATACGTGTTTGTCACAGTAGGTCACGTTTTCTGTCATGCATGTACATCCATGACAAATTTATGACAGAATCAAGATAGTCATACCTGTGCTGTCGTAGAAGTATTCCATGACATTACCAAAATTATCATCACGGAAGTGTCCACTTCCATGACGATAAATCGCGCGTCACAGAAGTGCTTTCGTCAAGGGTGACCGACACGTGGCATCCACCGTAACGGAACGCCGTTAAGCTATCGGGTCCGGTTTTGGATCCGATAACCCGTTAACAGCCCCCACCAATGAGGATTTTCCACGTGTAAAATCATCATTGGCCGGAGGAAACACGTGTCGGCTCACCGTTGGGACAGATGTCGTCCACTCATTGGACCCAAAGCGCCTATGATACTCCGACACGTGGCACGGCCCAACAGAGGCCCATTCCTGTGAAAAGGCCGGCCCGTTTGACTTGGTAAAAAGGTGGCGGGCCGGCCCACGGCAAGCCTGTTAACGGCCTGTTCGCATATAGCCCATTTACAGCCCGCTATCCCAGGGCCCGTTTACGGCCTATCCGAATTAGGCCCAGTAGCGTCATCTGGGCCGTCCAATATAATTCCAGCCCGTTTTAACTTCCGGCCCATGTATGGCCCATGACGTCTTTCGGCCCATATGAGGCCCTTAGTAACCCTCGGCCCCTTAACGGCCCGTGGTAAAACTGGCCCGTAATGAACAGTGTATCACTTTATACCCATTAACGGCCCATTATTCCGTTGGGCCGTTTCCAGCCCATGATATCTTTCGGCCTTCTCAGGGCCCATTTATTCTTGGGCTCATTTCCAGCATTCGGTTACTTACGGCCCGTTACTGTCATTTTCTGCTTGTGGGCCAAATTCAGCCCGTGGTTACAGTCGGCCCGTTTGTGGCCCGTTAATACGTTGGGCCGTTTTCATGTCGAAAAAAACCCGTTGGGCTGTTTTCATAGAGTTATCAAATACGGCCAATAAACGGCCCGTTATTGTCCACGAATAGTACGGCCCATGATTGGCGAAATGACGATACGCCCCGTAGAAGGCCCATGGATCCTACGGCCCGTAAAAGGCCCATGGATCGTACGGCCCGTAGAAGGCCCATGGATCCTACGGCCCGTATAGAAGGCCAATGGATCCTACGGCCCGTAGAAGGCCCATGGATCATACGGCCCGCAGGAGGCCCATGGTTACAACAGTCCGTGTGTTGCCATGATTATTTTGGCCTAGTTTCCAAAAATAGGTTATTGTGGCCACTAGAAAAACACAGAAAAAGAACTGCAGTGACTACAAGCAAACAACTAAACAAGACAATAAGGAAATAAATAAGCAAGCAATTAACGCTAGCCTATTACCGCTATTACACATATTACATCCACTGGGCATCAAAGTTCGCCACCAGTGCAAATATAGGGAACAAAGCAGCATATTACATACACTGGCCGTCAAAATTGGCCACCAGTGCAAATAAACGCGGCAGCAAAACAAGAGCATAACTGAAACAACTTCATAAGAGCTCAAGAAACGTGGTATCCACCATGCTGGCAATAAGCTTAGCAAGCTTATTAGCTTTGTCCTGTTTGGCGCTAAAATCCTCCAACGCTTGCTGTTGCACCAGAAAGTATGCATCTGAATGCTCCAGGGACTTCCGCAGTCCTTCCGCTTCTTGTCGCAGCACAGCTGATCGATGTCTTTCAGCTTGTAGTTGAGACTCAAGAAACCGAACTGATTCAGACAGTGAGTTTGAATAGCTTGTGCAAGCGGTAGTGGCCAGTAACTCCAACACTAAACCAAGACAGGACTTTGGGGTTGTCTCACTGTCTTCGAGATAGTCTTCCTTAGCTGTTTTATCAGCTTTGTTGGAGACCAACAAGGATGTGTCACTATCCTGAACCTTATCTGCATTACTTCCTTTACCATTGCTTAATAAGGCACTCTTCCCCAATATTCTGTCAGCATTCTAAAAGAAGAAACAAGCAGACACATAACAGTTTAGCATGTACTAGTATATGAAACTCATTTCGGTGAACCAGTTCATTAGTAAGGTGGACAGGATTAAACTACCAAGTCTTCTATTGCCAAGTACTAGTACATAATAAAAGCATCAAACAAACATATATCTATGTCCTATGGTCACTGCATTGTCTTGCCAAATCAAAATAGAGACACGGTTCAAATCATATCAGTTCAAGACAAAGCAGCAGTGAAAGAATACAAAGCGTGGGAAACTACACGGCACAACAAGATTTCAGATGGGTACCACGGGTCTACATGTACAACAACACTATTGGCTCTGTTGTGATGCTAGTAATGTGCATGATATGAGAAGTCAACTGTATACACAATTGAAATTGAAATCAACAGAGCTATTGATAAGAGCAAGCCTGTTAAAGAAACATGCGTGAACATACCTGCTGTGCCATTGAAGTTTCGATTGGATCCTTCAATTTAAAAATAAGTTTGTATGAGTAAATACAGTGATACAAGAGCAAAGCAGTATGCACGATAGCAATCATAGTTAAAAAAGGCGCGCCTAAGCGAGCGCTTAAGCGCGCCTAGGCTCTAGGCGTTGGCGAAACGCATTGCGCATAACTACGCTTAATCTATGCATAACTGCGCATAAGCATGCTCTTTGGTCAGTAAAGCGCAAGGCGGTGGCAAAACGCACAATTAATGCCTAGCGCTTTTTTGAACTATGATAGCAATGGAATCTTAAATTAGAACAATTGTTCTTCAGGTTTAGGCACTTGTTCTACATGAACAGAGTACAGTAAGACACAAGAATATAGTACTTAAAAATAGAAAATGAGCTCATAGACCTTACCACATTCTTGGTTCGGGACCAGTATAGAACAAGGAACGTAAGGGAATTTGATGAGTTTCTTTGCCGGTGAAGTACGTTTTCTTCAGGTAATTCCGATACTGCCACCAAGCATTCTTGAAGATAGTAGAGGTATTAGCACAGGTTACCTCATCCTGAGTTTCCAAATCGGTCCTTCTCTATAGAGAAAAATGGGAAAATTTGCTGTATTATAACCATCATGGAGGTAGGATGTATGGGACAAAGAAAAGTAATTGCCATGAATAACGTTACTTACACATAACTCCTGGACAAACACCTGGAATTGGTATTTTCCTTCATCTTCAGTATAATATTTCCAAGATGGGAAGATACGCACATACGATTTAACAACATCAAATGCGATAGATGCTAAACTACGACTAGCTGGTTGTGCTTCCTCCACAGGAATAGGCGTACTAACTGGTGGAGTTGGGGTTCGCCTTGGTAGTACTGGCCCTTTGGGCACTGGAGCTGCCTTACTAACTGCTCTTGTTTGGGAGCTCTGTGGTGGAGATGGTGCTGTGTCAACAGGAACTGGGTTACTATCTGCTGGGGTTGGGGTTAGATTGGGTGAAGCTGGTTCTCTGTCCATCGCAGTAGGGGTACAATCTGCGAGAGTTTGGGTTATGTGTGGTAGGGCTGGTTCTCGTGCATGTACAACCGGGGTGCTATCTCCACCAAGAGGTAGCACTGTTTTATTTGAAGACCGTGTTTTTAGTCCGCTAGATGCTGGCATCACCCGCTCCAATTCAAATGGCTGATAAACAGGAAACATAGTTGAATGTACAGACATTGTATGAGAGACAGATGCAATAGATAGTGTGGAAAAAAGAGGGCATGAAATAGTTGACATGTATATTGTTTAACTAAAACGGATAGCATGACATAATTTCACATATATGATGTCTATCTAAACTGGATAGCATAGCATAACATAATTCAAAGATATGATGAATAACTAAACAGGATCGCATGACATAATTCACCTACATGTTATCTAAGTAATCAGGATCGCATCATTTAATTCACATATGTGATTTATATGCTAAACAGAGGGCATTAGATATGATGTCTGAACTAAGAACATGGTGTTGAATATTGTGTATATGATGTCTAATCTATGCAATGCAAGACACCATATGCATGATATGAGCAGTATAACCGTGCCAAGTTAGAGCATACACCTCGGTGGGGGAATAGGACTGGTCATCTGTCTCTGAATCCATCTCTGAGGAGCTATCGGGACCCAACAAGAGATCTGCTTCGACAGGTAGCACTGTCTGCGCTGAAGGCCTTGTTTTCACTCCAGATTTTTCAATCTCCCACCCAAATGGCTGATTCACAGGAAGAGTAGTTTAATGTACAAACATTGTCGACAAATGGAAATGTAATGAAGAAAAGGATGGGCAAGATATCATTCAAATATATGATGCCTGGTTAAACAGGATGGCATTGCACATTTCACGTATATTATGGCTGGCTAAAAGACATGAGACTGCACAATTCCCATATATGATATAGAAACTAAACAGGTGGCATTACAGAACATGTCTAAACTAAGCAGATGACATATATGATGTCAAAAGTAGGCACTGCAAGGCAACATATGCATGATATGACTAACATCATCATGCCAAGGTAGAGCAAACACCTTGGGGGGTAAATAGGAGTGGTCAGCGGCGTCTGAATCCGCCTCAGAACAGATATCTTCCTCTGGATTACAATCTGGAGAGGGGTGGGGAGGGTTTGCCATTGATCCCACCATGGAGCGATGTCTGCATGACATTGTATTGCCGCGCAAAACTCTTCTCTTTTTCTCTACATGTTCAGCATGACTGTGTACAATATCTGACATGCATACGAAAAAATATGGTGAGATTATGTAAGGAGAGCATGCAGAAATTTAGAGTGATGGTAACAACCAGTGGATGGATCCAATTGCTTTACTTTAATAATAATACAGATGATGATTGATTTACTATTTGTTTCCCACCCAAGATGAACAACATAGGCATACCCTAGGTGAACCAGATATTAGACAGAGATAGTATTCATTGCTTCCTCGATATGTGCCGTAAGACGTCAAGGCTGAAGCAGCCCCGGTGAGCCGTAAGACGTCAAGGCTGAAGCAGCACAAGACAGACATCGTCAATCTCAAGTGGGATTCTAATAGCATCTCCAATAGATGATGTAAAATAGATGTAAAATTTACATCACCAAAAACCACCTGACTACAACAGATGAGGTAAAAACTGTTGATTCTGAACTTAACTGTCGAAACTGAAATTTACTGTGGAATCTGAATGTTACTGTCGAAACTAAACGCAATGGTAGCAGAGAGGCACTTGACATGTAGTTTAGGGAGGGCCTGCAGTTCATCTTCAACCTGCACCCCCCTGAGCCGCCAGCCACCACCGGCCGAACCGCCGGCCCCAGCGCCGCCTCGCCGCCCCGAAACAACTCCCCACCGCCGGTCCGCCGCAGCCCCGGCCAGCCCTATAGGCCCCCCGCCCCCACCCTGAAACCTAAGATAGATAGTGGGGTACCTCTCCGGCGAGCCCCCGTCCCTGCTGCGGGTGGTTCTTCCTTAACTCCGGCGAGCCCCCCCACCCCTTGAAAATCGACTGACCCAAAAGTTGATTCAGTCGACTAAAGTGTAGCTAAATCGGAGCAGAGCAGCAGCACGAGCGAGGGGGAGAGCAGCAGCGCGAGCGAGCGAGCGAGAGCCGGAGCAGCAGCAGCTGGGCGAGCGAGCGATCGAGTGAGAGCCGGAGCAGCAGCAGCAGCGCGAGCGAGCGAGCAAGAGCCGGAGCAGCAGCAGCAGTAGATCCGGCTGGTATGGATGCCGCCGCCGAAGGGGCCTCACACTGGGGGAGAGCCGCCGTGGAGATGTCGCCCGTGGCACCGGCTTCAAGGTAGCCGCTCCATGGGGGTGGGGGATGGAGCACCGTCGGCGCCGGGAGGTCGAGTTAAGGAGAAGGTGCGATGCGATGAGTGTACAACCTCTTTGGTGGTGCCGAGTAGGCCTCGGCTTCATCCGAGGAGTCGGTGAGGATGCTGTGGTTCCGGTGGAGCAGGTTAAGGCGGCGCTGTGGCGATGGAGCAGCCGCGATAGACGAGGCGATCGTCGGAGCAGCTCCTTGGAGGTGGAGGACGAGGCGGCTGAACCGGAGGGACGACGAGATGGACGACGGATCCTTATCCGGGGAGGTGGACGAGGGACGTCGAGCTATTGCGGTGGACGACACCGTCGAAGAAGAGGCTCCGGCTGGGCAGCGGTGAGGTGGCGGGCGGAGGAGGGTGGGGTTTCGCTGTTGGATCAGAGAGGTTATGGCGGCCTGGGATTTCGAATGGCAAAAAGGAGGCGATGTGAGGGGGTGAACCATGACTTAGGGACGCGCTTGTCCAAAATGTAGGGTGTGTTACAAAAGTACCTCCCACCGATTTGAACTAGCAGCCCTTTCGGCTCAGGGTTAGAAGGGGGATTTCGTGTGTCGGGATTTGGTAGCTGGAGGGAGTTTCCGCGCGCGTTGTAATTTCGGGATAGCAAGGCGCGGGTTGTGAAGGCGTCAGTTTTGGGAGCACGATATCTGAATTTTCGGGATATAACAAGGCGCGGGTTGAATTTTAGGGACAAGCCTAATGTGTAATATTGTACTTGTACGTACCAAATCAATTCGCACTTCCCTCAACCAAAAAGAAAACGAAAAAAATAAAACTATTCACACCACACAAAGAGAGAGTCTTGCCCCGTTTTACTATAAAAATGCTATTTAAAGCTACTCATACCAACAATTTAGTGCAATTAAATGCTATTCGGTAGTATGAATCCATGTTATGTCCAATTAAATTTTTTCGCTTGCTGTATAATGCATGTAACCTACTCATACCAACATTTTAGTGCATTCCAAATGTCTATACTACCGCTGCAATTCGAACTGAATTTGAATTCGTTTCTCTATTTCAATAACAAATCTACAATCATGATTGTTGCCAACTTCAACCATCATTCGTGTATTACCTTAATAACACACCACATGATTACTATAGAGATAGATATGAACTATGTGTACTACATGAACTCGAATTCTATTTTTTGAATACACTTGATGTTGATTCCAAATAATAGTACATTTGATGTACTAACTATATATTCATAATCTAAACCATGTTCCATACATGTACACCGTGTTTATCACACATAGTATAGTGCCCCGCCCCCTACATTATGACAAGTATTTAGACCTGAGCTGCAAAAGCCACACATTAGCCCAAATTATGATCAATGTTCTATATGTTATACGTAGTACTAGCAAGATGCCCATGCGTTCCACATAACATCAACATGATCAAGGGGAGGCCTAATTTGCAAATATGGAGAGGGGTGTGGGTATCTTTTTTCAAAATTGCCATAGTTTCCTTCCTATCCGTCAGATATAAATTGGACGACCTATATTGCAGGATGGCACCATCATCAACAACTCCGATTTTTATAAGAGTAGAGATAAAATATATTATATGTAGAATAACATGTTCATAACCACACCAAGTGTATCACCGTTATATATATTCACACATGCGTCGGTTTAAAAACACTATGATAAATTCTTCAAATATCCGAATTCGCTTTTTATAATGAAGTATGATCTCAGTTCGTCTTTTACACCCACACAATCCTCTTATCTTTGTAGCTAGCTAGCTCTAACTTTCTCGCGTGCATGCAGATGCCCGCATCCCTCTAACTCTCCCTCAGCATTCTCTAGCTCCATCGCGCAAATTCGTCTTTTCACTTTAGGTCGTTCACCCATGGTGTGTGTAGGCCCCCCAGCTCCTTCTTTACGGCACACATCGATCGATATGCCTCTCTAGCCAGGTGTGCCTAGCACAAAACACAAGCTTCCCCTCTTCTCTTATCACCGTCCATGCCTCACTCCCACCACTCTTTTCATCGATCTCGTACTCGCACACTTCTCCCCCCTCGATATAGTATGACTCTCGCACCACCTCCTAGATGCATCCCTCTCTCTCTATCCTTCTCCCCGTGCCTCATTTGCTTCTAACACACACATGCATGTATACCGATCGATCTCCCAACATATACCTAGGTCGACTTTAACTATTCCCCCCCATCGATCGACGTACCTCACAAGTTATGTCTCTCCTTTCTCTGACAAAGGACGATTGATCTTCCTATGTAGTTATGTCTGCTTACCACATCCATATCGCCCCCCTCATCATTCGTGCATGCCTCCTGACCCGTCTCTCACACGCACGTGCACAGACAGGCAGCCATCCCCTCTCTTATTGATATTGCAGGCGTGCCCTCCGGTTGTCTAGCAAGCCTATCCCACCATTTGTTAGAAGCAACTCCACTACCACCCCCTCCAACACTCTAGCTCTGTCTCTCTCCCAACCTTATTCCTCTCCTACACATATGCATGGATGCCGATCGATCTCCCTTAATACATGAGGTAGATCGATCTCCCTTAATACATGAGGTAGGCCTCTCTCCTCCTCCACACATATACCAGCCATTGTACCTCTATAGTTAATTAGGCCTCCCTCCCCCCCACCACACACCGATAGTCGAGCGCTGTAGGTAGGTATCCATGCCACAGAGACAAACTGCATCTGTCCCCTCTCACGTTCCAGTAGGCCAGCCACTCTATATCTTTGACGTGGGCACACACAACTTCGATGGCACTCTTTATCGATCGCGCGCGCGCACACACACACATCATTCCTCTCTTCGATTCTATGGACACCTCAAGCCGATGATACCTCCACTCTCTTCTCGTGGATCGCCCCCTCTATCTATATGATATATCCAGGACTCTATTTCACACACATTGCATATGTTACATTTTTTGATTGACCCCACGCTCCTAAAAAAAACTCTCACGAACCCACACACTATATCTCTCTATGTTTGTATCTCTCTCACACAAACCCACGTAGGTGGTGTACGTATACAAGAAGAGAATAGGTGCACCATGCACGTACTCACGCTTCATGCCAGCCACACCCGTGCGGGTACACGGTGGAGCTCATTTTTGTACGAAATGGCAGCCCACGTGCTAATTTGAACGCGTATAGCGGTTGTTTACCTACGGAGGTCGTGTACCACGCGTGCACGAAACAAAGTTCGACTTGATGTGTTGGCGCGTTATTTTTAAATAAAGTTATATCGCTCAATGGCACGTACACAGAATATAAAACGATTTTTATGGAGAAAAAGGTAGTCCACTCCACTATATACAATGGAGCCTGCCTGCCTGGTTTGTCTCTCTTCAGAGTATCTCACACAAGGCTGCGGTGGCCTCTCTCTCTCTCTCACCGTTGGTCACTGATCCGGCTGCATCCCGTCCGCCGACGGAAAGGGAGGACGTGCATCGTTTCTCCGTTCGACGGCGCCGAGGCAGCACGTCCCGATCTGCGGTACACGCCGTTCTCTCTGATCAAGCTCCGGCGTGGTAGGGACTACGCCACCTGCTCGCTGCCACTGTATGGGCAGATTCTGCCCGCCGCCACTCATCTAGTTACATCTCGACGACCTCCAGGTATCCCCTCCGGCCTTGCTCCACTGCCCGTCTTCCCACGTTGCTGCATGTGGATCTTCCATAGTTCTTTGCCCAAAACGTAGCTCGTCCGACGTACTTTCCATATTGCAATCTCGTCCTCACACCGTTTTGGACAAACACAACCGTGTTGTTATCTTCCCTTAGGACAAGGAATATGCTTCTTTTTTGTTGTCGCATGTGTCATCAACTGTTATTGGCCAGTAATTGTTTCCTTTCTACCTCTTTTTTGCAAACAGGGCTATCCATTTCACCTCGTTGCTATTGCGACCTTTTGGTGAGCTGCACAAATCACTTTTTTCTTAAGAGTGTTTTGTGCAGTTCTGCCAAAATGTCACACGGGCAACGTCTCTACATTTCATTGCGACTGCACAAAGGGAGATTGGTTTTGCTCTATCCTCCTCATCCAACTCCGAGCCTAATCTTCTCCAACTAGTTAGTCTTAAGAGAGACTGCAAAGGTGACCAGCTTCTATTTGTGTGTTTATTGTTTCATCAGCAGTCCTCTATTATCGTAATCACACTTAATATCTTTGGAACAGGGACGCTCAGCTCTAGTTTAGTGGAACTGCACAAAATGATCGGAATGTTGCATGCTCCAGACAGCTACTTTTTTCCCAACATGCCTTGTTGATTTAGACAGAGCTGGGGGGACGTTGCTGCCAATGAAAGCATGGATCAATTTTAATTTAACACCTTCTCACAACTTTGTCTTTAGTTGTGATGTAAATATTAGCTCTGATTAGCAAGGAAGTTAGTTTTTTATTATTTCCGAAAGAGCATCAATGGCAAGACACACGAAACAAAAGCCGAAAGCTCACACCATTGTACAATTTCATGTCGCTGGAAAATTATTTGTATAGTACGTCAATTATGTAAACAAATGCTGGAAGCTTGATAGCATTGCCAGAAGCCTCTTCGGCATCCGGGTCCATGTGCCATGCACAAAATTATACTCCTTCGTTCCTAAATATTTGTCTTTTTACAAATTTCAAATGGGCATATTTTAGAGTGTAGATTCACTCATTTTGCTTCGTATATGTACTCCCTCCGTTCCTAAATATTTGTCTTTCTAGAGATTTCAACAAGTGACTACATACGGAGCAAAATGAGTGAATCTACACTCTAAAATATGTCTATATACATCCGTATGTAGTAGTCCATTTGAATCTCTAAAAAGACAAATATTTGAGTAGTCACTCGTTGAAATCTCTAGAAAGACAAATACTCCGGAGTATATTTAAGAACCGAGGGGGTAGTGCACAGCCGCATGGGAGACTCAGACCGGTCGTTGCGCCGCATTAATAGTGAGTAATGAGCAGTCAAATCATAAGCCCCACCTTTCCCACTGTAAGTTGCTCGGAAGAAGCAACCATCAATACGCTCTTCTTTGAATCCGCTCATACTACTCCATCCGTCACTGTTTATAGAGCGCGCTTCAGAAAAAGAGAAAATCTCTGGGACCAAGGCGACTAGCGATCGGCCTGAAAAATAGCATTGGTAGTTATAGCACGGCGTCTATTACTAGAGGAAATAATGCGTACACACATGCATGCAGTGCTTCCACCCCGGGTAGACACATGCATGCAGTTACTCCACTCCGTAGTACTACATCGAGAGAAAATTGCGGTTACCACGCCCTAATTAATTGAGAATTAAACGAAACACGTCTAAAGTCTCTCTGGTGGTGGAAATGCATTGAGAAAAATGCATCATAATGAAGCGCGCCCTGTAAACTGTGACCGAGGGAGGAGTAGTATGAAGGTGCAAAACCAAGTACACGTATGGCCAGTCGGTCAACGCACCTCCTCTTGGCATATCACTGACATGTGGGACCGGAGTGTGAGCAAACCGATCTCAATTGACGGCAAAATGGCCAACCCGCCGTTCCTTGGGAGAGACGAGGAGCGAGAACACACAGACGGGCTCGCACGGAGGCCAAGATATATTTGAGCATGGTTGATCGATATCATCATTACATGTTGGGCTGCCGTTTTCCGCCCTTCTCCGGAATAAATGTGTACTTTATCAAAGATTAAGAAAAATAAGAGTACAGAGGATCCACCATGCGGTTCTAGTAGTAGTACTACTCGTACTACTAAACCTTGCGCTTGGCTCTTCGCCTCTTCGTGAAGTCGAACAATGATGGTACTCCGCATGTTCGGTACTACAGTGTATGCCTCTGGCAATCTGACACCGAATGAACTGATGCATGTCCACCGCCTAGGCGAGGGTACGTTGCATTAGTCAAAAGGCGTAAGCGAGCTTCACCTTGTCCTGCAAGCTTCTCCTCGTTCTGCGAGTTGACGGGACACACCAACAAGTAGTGCTAGTCCATACTCCCTCCTTTCCGGTTAATATGGCTTAATCTTTTTTGCGGGTAAATGAGAGAGCTTTATTCATATATAAGCATTCTTAGGACGATCAGCCAAGACACTGGTCACTAGGAAGCGAGGTACCCCGCAAAAAAAGAAGTAGGAAGCGAGGTGTTTCATCAAGCCAGCTCTCGGCCACATTCAAAGTGCAGCAAGCACGGTTCGCACAAAGATGCGCCGCAAGGTTTGCTGACCTGTTTACATGCTGAATAACAAAAAAAAGAGGAAATATTACCGAGCGCTCCTATTTGTAACAGGATATGAGCCAGAATTAAGCGAGAATTGTGGCGAGTGTTCCATGCAATCAACTTCCATTATCACATGCGAGAACCCTCGAAGAGAACCAAATATGTTGAAGATTGCTTTATCACATTTTAAAAATATAATAAGAGTGCAGACGCTCCTCCATCTGGTTCCTAGTACAAGTATAGTACCTCTATAGACTATAGTAGTAGTACTAGTAAACTTTGCGCTTGGTTGTTCGCCTCTTCGGGAAGTGCAACAATAATAGTACTAGTATAGTGTATGCTTCTGGCAATGTGACACCGAATTAACTGTTGCACGTCCACCGCCTGAGCGAAGGACAGCTTGCATTAGTCAAAAGTTTCTCCTTGTCCTGCGAGCCACCGCGCGCAAGCTTCTCCCGTCCTGCAAGCTTCTCCTCGTTCGGCAAGTTGACGGGACACAACAAAGTAATGCTAGTCCATACTGCCTCCTCTCCGGTTAATATGGCATAATTTCAAACGAGATAAATACACTGTCTGTCACTGTATATTTGTAAAACTACGGTCAGTGGACTTGATAATACGCTCATTGCGGTCAATATATACATTTTCCTGTATTTATACGGTCACTAGCTCACCCTGGCTGAGTATGTGTGTGCATGCACGTGTAGGTTGAGCACTTGAGCGTGACCGTGTGTGTTTCCTCGTGTGCTCGGACATGCATGCATTAGGGCATCGCGTGCGTTTTTGCGTCCATGTGTACGTGTGACTGTTGCATACACGTAGGGGGAGTACGTGTAGGGGTGTAAGTGCATCTAGTGCCCCTTTGTGATTTTGGTGTATTGAATACTTATAGGTTAAGGGACTAATGTGTTTATGAGTGTACATAGGTCTATAAGTCTATGAGGAGTTTGATATTTACAGAGAATGTCGACCCCTAAAAATGAAGTTCTTCAACTGAAGACTTTGTACTTCTGAAGACTTTCTGAAGACTTTGAAAGTGAAGAAATTGGTGTGACCTTGAAGACTTGGTATTCATTTGAGGAACATGAAGCATGAAGACTCTTGTTTTCGTAGTTTCATTTCTCTTTCTTGAGTCATAGGAAACACCGTACTGTTAAAGGGGGTCGAGGAAATACTAAGGAAAAATTTCCATGTGATGCTCAACTCAAAATCCTACACCTACCAATCCCTTCGAGTGAAACCATTGGAAATCTCATACAGTTCAGTCATATTCTTCAGTGACAGAGACGAAGTTCTTCTGGTCTCTGAGGAATTTGTTCTGACTGAGGAGTTAGGAATTTGCCAGTGCGGATTGCCTGCACACTGAGGAACATGATAGCCCCGAGGAATTTGAGCCTCAAATTTCCGACCATTGCTGTGCCTTGTGCCAGCTGTCCCAAAATATCTACCCACCTAACGGTCATATCATTGAAGGGCATTTATGTCTTATCATGTCGGGCTGCTCCCTAGGCTATAAATAGCCGCCCCCTACAACCACTAGCTGGTTGGCTGCTCTGAGAGAAACTAACACTTGTCATTTGAGAGCATCCCATCCTCCGAGGACTTTGAGCGAAAATCATCAAGTGAGGAAAACCCAAACCCAAACACCTACAAACCCAAAGTGATTGAGCATCACTGAAGAGATTGATCCTGTGTGGATCCGACGCTTGTTACCTTTGAAGACTGTGCTTCTTCCAGACGGTTAGGCGTCATGGTCTAGAGCATCCAAGAGGAATTGTGGATCGCCGAGTGACCGAGTTTGTGAAGGTTTGGAAGTCACCTGAAGACTTACCACGAGTGATTGGGCGAGGTCTGTGTGACCTTAGCTCAAGGAGAATACGGTGAGGACTGTGTGTCCGGGACTGTGTGTCCTCAGGTTTAAATACCTAGCCGCTCCAACCAGATGTACAACTGAGACAGCAGTTGGAACTGGTCTACCAAATCATTGTCTTCACCAAGGTTACTGGTTCTATTTCCTCAACTCTTTCATTTCCTCATAACTATGTTGTACGCTTGTTCATATCTGTGTTTGAAGACTTTGACTGAAGACTTTCTCAATTTCCTCAGTTCAATTTCTTCAGTCTGTTTGTCTTCATCTTGTGTTATCCTATGTTTACGCTTTCTGTACTCTGTGCCTGTCTTCATTTCATCATGATGACCATGCTTGTGTTCTGTTATGTTTACTTCTGAGTACTTATTCCGCTGCAAGTAGTTCTTCGCTAAGGAATTTCCTCACCCTCAAATTCCTCAGTGAATAATTCATAAAAATCGCCTATTCACCCCCCTCTAGTCGATATAACACACTTTCAATTGGTATCAGAGCAAGGTACTCCCTTGTTCTGTGTGATTTTGGTTTAACCGCCTGGAGTTTTTGTTATGTCGACCGCAGGAATGATCAAGGTCTATGCTGGGTGTCCTACCTTCGATGGGACGGACTACCCCTACTGGAAGAATAAGATGCGAATGCATCTTGAGGCAATTGATAACAATCTCTGGTATGTTGTGAAAATGGTGTTCCCTCAGTCACACCTTCTTTGAATGTTGCTGATGTGAAGAGATTCAAGCAACTCGATTCTCAAGCGAAGAATATCATTTGTGGCCATCTGAGCAAAGGATAGTATGGAAGAGTGAGTGCTTTGGAAACTGCTAAGCTTATCTAGGATAGGCTGTCCAAAGTAAATGAAGGAGTCTCAACACAGCGTGACTCTCGAGTTGATGTTCTTCGCAATCTCTTCAACCGCTTCAGAAGACTTGACAATGAAAATGTTCAGCAAACCTTCGATCGCCTCACTGACATCTCAAATGAGCTTCAAGCACTTGGTGCCACTGACATCACCGACCATGAGGTGGTGAAGAAATTGCTGAGATCGCTTGATTCCTCATTTGATACTCTGGCATTGATGATACAAGAACGTGCTGATTACAAGTCACTTGATCCCGCTGATATCCTCGGGAGGCTAAATACTCATGAGTTCCAGCTTGCTGAGAAGAGAGATCTCTATGGTTCGAGCTATGGCAGATCACGTGCCCTGAAGGCCAAGGTCGTCTCTGAATCTGAAGGTGAAGATTCTAGTAGTAGCCTTGGTGATCCTGAAGAACTGAGCCAGGAGCTAGCACTGCTCGTGAAGAAATTCCAAAGGTTCTCAAGACGTGGTCGCTTTGGAAAATCCTCAAGGAGCAATGATTCCTCATCCAGTGACTACAAGAAGAGGCTATGCCACAAATGCAAGAAGCCTGGTCACTACATTCAAGATTGTCCTCAGTGGGAAAAGGAATCAAAGAAGAAGAAATACAAGGATTACAGTTCTGATGACGCGAAGAAGAAGAAGAAATCGTCAAAATCTTCATCATCAAAATCCTCGAAGTCTTCATCTCACAAGAAGAGCAGCTCCAAGAAGGCTCGGGCATTCATTGGCAAGGAACTGGACTCTGAGGCTGAATCTGAGGAACATGAGGAAGAGGAGGCATCTGAGGAGTCCGAGTCTGGTGTGGCGAGTCTAGCTCTCGCTACTGCATTCGTCGCAAGTCTATCTTCAACCCTGAAGAAAATGGCTTCACCAACAAGGCTGATGAAGGCAATGATGACTACGCTCCCACCTATTGCTTCATGGCAAAGGGTGCCAAGGTACTCAAATATACCTTCTCTGAATCAAGTGAGAATGAATCTGATGAAAACCTCAAGCCCAACTACTCTAAACTTGCTAAGATTGTTGTGAAACAACAAAAGGCTTTTGAAAAGGTTCAAAACATCCTAGATAAAAGTGATGATATGTTGGGTGAAGAAATGGATCGCACTAAAACCTTGACTGAAAATCTTCAGAGAATTCAGTCTAGGTTTGACAATCTTCAAGGTCATCATAACACTCTCTTATCTGATCATGAGAAGTTTTCTTATGAATTCCTTCAAAGAAAGCAAGATCTTGAAAAGCTAAGAGTGAGTTATGAAGATCTTTAGAAGGAGCGCGATTCATTACTTGCTCAACAAATCAGCGCTTCTCAGGAAGAATTTGTTCCTCCATGTTTGAAATGCATTGAACGTGAATATGCTAATTCTTCACCTGAATGTTCAAATGCTTCTAATGCTACAAATTCTTCAACTGTCTCTGCTATCACTAATACCTCATATGAGGACATTGCTAGTATCACTGATGATGCAGGGCTGAAGGAATTGTACATGACAGGCATGTACAAAAGCCTCAAAGGGCATCCGACTCTTTGTGATGTGCTTAAAAAGCAGATCCTCAACAGGAACCCTAGGAAAGAGGGTATTGCCTTTGAGAGGAAACTTAATGCTGATGGTACATATTGGAAGCCTGAGCAGTACCCCAAAACCTCATGGGTTGCTGCAAAGGGACCTCCATTTGATCCATCTAATTTATCTGGCTTTACATGTGAATCTCCTCATTCTTCTGATGAGTCATTTGACTCCAACTATAAACTATTCAAAAATCAGAATGGTGAAGTATTTGCTAGATATGTTGGCACTAACTGCAGGAACGGTTCCCCTATGAAGAAAATCTGGGTTCCCAAAAGGTGCCTTGAAAGTCTTCAGGTGAATGTCCTCATTACACCACATGTGAAGAATAGAAACCCCAGATCAAATTCTTCATATGGACCAAATTCTTCATATGGATCCAAGTCCTCATACAGACCAAATTCCTGACGTGGATCACATTCCTCAAAAGGATCAAAGTCCTCATATGAATATCTTTGTGCTAACAACTCTGTTTCGTAGGGAAGAGCTAAGGGCTATGAATATGAGCATTATTCTTCTAACCATTATGTTCATAAGTCCTCGAAGAATATCTCTGCTTATTCATATGCTTATCCTAACTCCTCTTATGTGAAACGAAATGGGCTGGGTTCTATGCCACCTTTCTCATATGGAGCTTGCAGAGTGATGAACTCTTTGCCACCCCTTCAGATGTGGGTGGTGAAGAAAAAGAACAAATCTCTTTTGCAGGGTCAGGTCTCCAGACGTGCTCAAACGTCTGAAGAATTTGCTGGAGACCTGAAAATTGCCTGATAGGACGCAGGCTAATCATGAAGAAATGAACTCTCATTTCTCACGTCCTCATATTGCTTTATCTGTTCTATTACTTGATGAAATTGATCTGATGAATTGTGATGTCATATTCTTCACTGATGAAGTATATGAGTTCGTAAGCTGCACTAATCATCTGCAGGATGATCAACCCAAAGCCCCTGAGTGGGTCCTCGATAGTGGATGTACAAATCACATGACTGGTGACAAGAATCTATTGATGGATGCTCCCTTATCTCCGTCGCATCTGAAGCATATCATCTTCGCTGACAAAGGCAAAAGTCAGGTATTGGGTCTAGGTAAGGTTGCGATCTCAAAGGATTGACACATGGACAAAGTCATGCTTGTCGAGTCCTTAGGATACAACCTCATGTCTGTCTCAATGCTATGCGATCCTGATATGGTTGTTGTCTTTGGCAAGTATCGTTGTGTTGTGATCATGGAAGCTGAGAATTCCAAAGTCTTCGAAGGCTTTAGGAGAGGAGACTTGTATATTGTTGATTTCTCTACAGGACCACAACCAGCCGTGTGCCTACTTGCAAAAGCTTCAGAAGGCTGGCTATGGCATCGATGACTTGGTCATGCAGGCATGAGGCATTTGCACACGCTTGCGAAGAAGAAGCATGTCATTGGCATTGAGAATGTCAAATTCCTCAAGGATCACTTATGCGGAGCCTGTGAAGCTGGAAAGGTGACAAAGGCTAAGCATCCAGCGAAGACTATCATGACCACTACTCGACCATTTGAATTGCTTCACATGGATCTCTTCGGTCCTAACCATTATTCTGCAGTTTCAAATGATGCATCTCAATATGGCTTTGTTATTGTTGATGATTACTCTCGTTACACATGGGTACACATTGTTACTTACAAACATGAAGTGCAGGAAGTCTTCAAACGATTTTCCTCGAGGGCTTCAACCAACTTTGGTGTGAAGATCAAGCACATCTGGAGTGACAATGGAATTGAGTTCAAGAATTCTGGTCTTGATGACTATCTTGATGAACTTGGTATTACTCATGAGTTATCTTCTCCTTATACTCCTCAGCAGAATGGCGTCGTGGAGCGCAAGAACAGGACTCTTGCTGAGATGGCTCGCACTATGCTTGATGAATACAAAACGCCTCATCGTTTCTGGATTGATGCAATTGATACTGCATGCTTTCGGCGTTCTGGGAACGGGGGTCCCCAAACTTGCCTGCCTGCGGCCCACGGCGTGGCTAGACCAGCAGGCCGTACGACCCATCTTCATCAACAAGGCATCCAAGACCCTCGCGAGGGGCCAAGCCTCGCGAGGTGGACGGCGCAAGACCTCCTCAGGAGTGGCCTAGTCAGGCAGGCTCACGAGGAGTGGAGATATAGAGGCGGGGCAAACCTCACGAGGCTCTCGTGACGTGAGTCGTGACGATCGACACCAGGCGGGCGCCAGCGTGCACAGCGTCCTTGTTTCCTCTTTGGTGCTAAGGAAGCAGGCGGAGGCGAGGAGTACCGAGGCATCAGGCAAAGGTTGCTATATCGGTGCAATGAGACCAAGACCAGGAGGACGGCAAGACGGAGGTCATCGTGGAGCCCAAGACGGCGCCACCACCAGAGCCTTTTGCAGGCAAAGACCACTTTTGTCAGGATAGCTTGTACTAGCTGCCCCCCTTCAAATTTGCCCGCTGTTGTTGGCTCCCTTCCCGCTCAATATTTGGGAAGAGGAACAGGGTCTATATAAGTAGAGCTAGCCACCACAGTGGGGGAGAGGGCAGTTCACCCAGCTCTCACCCGCTAAGTCACCAAGCACAAGAACACCTCAACGTCAGGAGGCTGTTCTTCCCTCTGTACTGTTCATCATCAGCCCAAGAGGCAATCCACCACCACACTTGAGTAGGGTATTACACCACAACGGTGGCCCGAACCAGTATAAATCCCGTGTCTCTTTGTGTTGTGAGTTCGTCGAGTTCGTCCGCGAGATCTTAGCGAGCTAGGGCGTAGATCGGTAGGAGGGAAAGACTTCGCGCGCACCCTAGTGTTCGAACCTTAAGGGTTTGCCGGAACCCTACATCCGACATTTGGCGCGCCAGGTAGGGGTGTGCCAGAGCTTCTTCTCCGCCAGTCGACTTGCCGATGCTCCGCGGTCGAGATGTCCGATGACCCAAGAGCTGACTCCGACCACTGGGCGGCCTGGCCGGCCCGGGCGACGACACCTGCCCATGAAGACCTCGACCCCGCGTGTCAGCGGTGCGGGTGTCGTCCAACGCTGCGGGGCGCGGGCGGCGCAGCCAGGCATCGTCCACCCATACCCCACGACAGGTACGAGCCGCTGCAAGGGCAGCAAGCCACGCCGCAGCGACGGCGCCGCACTCGCGGCGAGAGCAGGCAAACATGCGGGCGGCACTCACCATGGCAAGGGAGCTGCTGCGGTGCCGGCTGGTGGAGAGCGGTCGGGACGCGCTACTGGAACGCGTTGCTGAGCTGCTGGACGCTGCGGCCTCGGGAGCGCCGCCTTTCTGCTATCGACTCCCTTCACAGGCCGTTGCAGGAACTCATGGCGGGCCTCGCTGCACCCACGCGCCGGCGGGCATGCATGGGGGCTTCGTCGACACCAGCGCGGCCGGCGGCGCCGGAGGCCCCGCCGCCCCCCGCACCGCCCGCAACAAGCACGGGCACAAGCGTCACCCCCATGGTCCCGGCGAGATGCCACACTACTACCCTCAGGGCGCCATGTTGGGCTGGGCAACATGGAGTGTGGGGCACTACGGCGAGGTGTTCGGGGTAACAGCCCTGGAAGCCTGCGTGCCCCGCATGACGGACTAGGAGTACGCACCAGAGGACGACCCCGTCTCGTTCATTGGAGAAGATTGGGAAGAGGGGGCGGTAGGAGTCGAAGCCTTCCAGGAGCCGCCGAGGAACCACCACGACCGCATGTGCAACGACCACTACAGGGTACCTCTAGTCCCTCAGGAGCAAGCTTACGCTAACTATGAGTCGCAGGAGGAACAGATCACCACAACGGCCGGCGGCCCCAGCTCGGCGGCCTCCCTGCCGGTAGGGGGGTCGCGTTGGGGGCTGCAAGAGAGGGGTCGGGAGCCAGGCCCCTCCCCACGACGCGCGAAGCCAGGGGACACCCGGAGGTAGGCCCTCTGCCGGGGAGGCTTCGACAACCCTTCCCTCGACAAAGGACCTGTGGTCGCCGAGGGCACCGCTGGCGTCCTCTTTCCCTCTTTTGTGCCATCCTGGCGACCTGTCGGCTCAAAGGAGGTCAAGGGTGGCGCAAGGCGGGGCCCTCGGCTGGCGATATGAAGCAAGGCCGGTACCTGTGAAGAAGGCCCAGTGCCTGTGAAGCTCGCCGCCCGTGACACTCTCACGTAATAATGAGTTGGGGTTGTACACGCCCCGGAGTCTCAGGAGCGCCGGTCTCAGGCCCTGGGGCTCCCTCCCATGCCTAGTGGCAGCACTTAGCTCCGCGCTGGTGAGAAGACTTGAAGACCGGAAGACTAGACTAGGTGCCGGACGCGGCCTTTTGCTTTGGATCTCTCTTTCTGTAGCTTCGCTTTCTGGATCTGGATTTAAGTTGAAGCCGAATTTTTATCGATGCATGCGGGGGGTGCCTTTTCTCGTTCGAGCAATTTCTTGCCTTCTGGATCTCGTTTTGTCTGGGACTCACGTCCATCGCCTTTCCCTCATGAGCTCCACGTGAGCTGGACCGCACGAAGCGCACGCTCGTCAAGCGCGCGCCAGCGCTGCGGCTGGTGCTCACCCCTTGCGGGGCCCCCTCAGACGGGGCGATAAGCTCCGCAGGGTTCTTAGAAACTCGTCGCTTCATGACCCAGCTCGAAGCTGGCACTGGCTAAGGTAAACCACGATGGAAAACTCGCCCCCGGATTCGCCGGTTCATGAGGACACATAATCACATCGCATGGGAAAGTAAAAAGTGCAATTTGCTTACATGAGGGGCTGCCCCTCTCAAAATGCTCTTACAAGTCTTCCAAGGGCCACGCCCGAGTTTTGTGTACAGGGTGAAACGACAGGAGGACATGGGATCAGCCAGAAATGTCACTCGCTACATCACCCACGGACGCGCCACTCGCGTCGTCATCGTCTTCGTCGGCATCGTCGACGCCGTCGGCGACGCCCCCGGCGCCGTCGTCAACCACGTCGCCTTCGTCTACGACGACCACCACCGCGTCATCCTCAGAAGTGAAGGCCCTGACCAGCGCGTCCACATTGTCCCCAACCCAACGCGCTAGGTCACCCCGGACGGCCGTGGCTACGGGGGCGATGGCGGCGTCGAAATCGAAGTTGGGGTCGACATTCAGAAGGTGCCTGAAGACACGGGAGAAAGCGCGCTCAAGCAGGCCACGCCCCCTTTCCTCCACAAGCTGGCGAGCTCTGGCAGATCGAGCCTCCAGGCACGTCACCACCTCGGTCAAGAAGGTCAGGTGGCTGGCATAGTCATTCGAGTGAGGGGCCGGCACATCCACGTCGCAAATATGGCCCAGGGCGATATTGGCCCTGTTCCGGAGATCCTGAAGCATAGGGGCATGCTCGCGCTCCAGCGTTCGTCGTTGGAGCACTTCCTCCATGTTTTGCCGTGCGACGGCCTCAGCGTCATCAACCCGCCTCCGAAGGGAATGTAGCCTGGCGTGGGCGGAGGCCAAGTCTGCCTGCGCCGTAACCAGGGCGGCGGCCATGGCTTCCGCGCGCCTCTCAGCCTCATCCAACCTGGGCCTGAGGGCAGCGGCCCTGCCCGCATCCTCCGTACCCGCGAGCTTCAGTTTCAGGTCGTATCTACCCTCCAGGTCTGCATGAACCTCGGCCTCCCGGCGACCGACCTCCTCCTCGACTCTGGCCTCACGAGCCCCGACGGCATCTTCTGCTTGAGCAACTTGACACTCCCTCGTCTCCAGTTGCTCGAGCTCGAGGCTGCACTCCACGGCTTCCAGGGCCAGCGCCTCCTCGCGCTTCCGGACCTCCTCTTCCTCCGCGAGCGCCCCCTCAGTGATGCAAGAGCGGCCCTGCGCGCCTCCACCTGCTGCTCAAGGGATGCGCTCGAGGCCTGGAGCTCCCACGCGCGCTCCTCCGCAGCCTCATGACGGCGGTCAGCCTCGCGAGCCTCTTCCAAGGCTCGCGAGCGAGCTTCATGGGCGATCTGGAGGGATGCCTCGGCCTTCGCATTCTCAAGGTCGCGCTGATAGCGACCGAGGTTGATAGCCACCCTCAGCTTGCGCCGCTCCTCCACCAGCCGGAGACCTTCAGCCTCAAGGCGCGAGTCGACACTCGTGAGCTCTTCACCAAGTCGACTCATCGCACCCATCGCCTCCTGGAAGAGCTCGTGACGAACTACGCTCCGCCCGCGCTCGAGCTCGAACGCTCAGCCCACCTCGTCCTCCACCTCTGGGGCAGCGGGCGGGGCGCCAAGTGGCGCGCCACCCCCCGGCAGGGGCTGGGGGCTGACGCCGCACCAGACATCAGCCAGTCCTCACGAGGAGCTCGAGCCGATCGGGGCTCGCTGCTTGAAGAGGAGCCGAAGATCAAAGCCAACCAGCTGCTGTCCATGAGCAAAGGAGGAGTTTTGGGTATGCCCGCCAAGCTTCATGCCAAACCGTGGGGGAGGGGTGGCCAAGCCGCGGGCTCAGCGCGCCATGAAGGCGGAAACGCTCCCCCGACCGACCCTGCTCCAGGGGCGGCAAGCAGACTAGGAACGCTCAAGGCCGATGGGGGAGCTGGTGAAGGAGGAGGCCGCTTCTCAGAAGACGCAACAGCTTCAACCGAAGGAGCTCTGAAGGACAGACGTCAGGATAAGGAGACTACATGCAAGAAGCCATGACAATAAGACACTTACGCGTCAATGGCGATGTACTTTCGTCGCTTCAACGGCCCAAAGATGTTGCTGCCGCTAGGGGATCCTTTCCTCTTGCAGAGCTCCTCGAAGTCCACACAAAGACGACCGAAGCGCTGGACGTGACGGCCGGTGCGCGGCGGGCCCGAAGAAGAGCTTGGAAGGGTGTCTTCAGGGGTGCCCGGTTGCGGCGAACAGCCGGACACCGTCTCGCCACAACCTCCCGAGGCTCCTGGAGCCTTGGCCTCGGGAGCCGCATGCCGCGTCTCCTCGGTGACCGATGCCTCAGGAGGGGGGTTGCAGGCCCCCGAGGACGACGCCCCAGGATCACCACTCGGCATGTGCTCCTCAGCACTCGAGTCACCGGCCCCCGCCGGAGCTCGCCCTCCCGCACCTTCACCAGGGGCGAGCTCGGCACCGGCGGCGAAGAAGGGAACCACGACAATGGGGTTCTCATGGGACCCCACTAGGCCGATAGGGCGCAGCCCCCACTCGTCAAAGGAAGGCATGCTTACGACAAATACGGCTTTGTTCTCGCAGCGATACAACAGGCAGCTATTCCTGGGCATTTCATCCGGCAGAGGGACACCCGATAGGACCATGAGCACCGTTTGCCGCGTCAAAAGAGGAAGCCCCTTCTCCTGAAACCTCATGTGGTCCTGGCTGCGGAGCAAGTCCCACACCGGGCGGGAGTGGCGCTGAAGTGGAGCGACTCGACGCTTGACGAACTCCTTCACCACCATGGGTGCAGTCACGCCGAGGTCCTTCAACCACCTCAGCCTGGCCCAGACGGGGGCAAGGCAGGGGCTCGTGAGCTTCTGATGGCCCCAGCCGGAGTTTGGAACATCAGGCCCTGCCGGAACTTGGAGCAGAGGGCTGAGCACGCCGGCGTCAACAAACACCCATCGTATGCGGAACTCACTCGTGGATGGAGGAAGCTCGAAGTCAATCCCCGCGCCCGCAGTCACGGCCATGGCCTGGAAGCCCACGCACCCCGAGCTCTGCCGCGGACCGGTCAGATGCAATGAGAAGAAATGGCGAAGCAAGGCCACGGAAGGAGCGATGCCCACCATGGCCTCGCACAAGAAGGCGAAGACGGCAAGGAGGGTCACAGATTAAGGGTCGAGATGAAGCATGTGGATCTGATAATGCTCGAGCACCGCGTTGAAGAAGGCGGAGAAGGGAGGAATCAAGCCAGCCCAGAGGGCATCAATGAAGATCGTGACCTCAGTGGCTGCCCGATCCATGCAAGTGCGGGACGCGGGCCAAGCCACCGTCTCTCCCCACTCGTTGAAGCTGGAGGCAAGCATGGGGCGCACCTTGTCCATGGCCTCGTCGTTGAGCACCCGAGGCCGGCCAAGCGCAGGCTCAAAGGGCGGAGGCGCAGTTGGCAAAGACAGAGGTTTCTTCCCCTTTTCAGCCTGTTTCGGCACCATGGCGATGAAGGAGGCGAAGCGCAAGTCATATTGGAAGGGCAAAGCAGGGCCTCGAGGAAGCAGGGAGATCGGAGGAGCCGGGCTTGGGCGAAGGAAGAATAACTGTGCGAGAGGCGGGGGCCGCATGGCCAGGCGGATTCAAGGGCAGCGTGGGGAAGCGGAAACGCCCACGTCCAATCAACCGCCACGCGTCAACCGAGGCCGCAGGCTTTTGGGGCCCGCAGTGCTCCGTACTTGACCCTTGGCTTCGCCGCGAAGCCAAGCCCGAGCGCACCTTGGGCCCGGGGGCTACTGTCGGCGTTCTGGCAACGGGGGTCCCCAGACTTGCCTGCCTGCGGCCCTTGGCGTGGCTAAACCAGCAGGACGTACGGCCCATCTTCATCAACAAGGCATCCAAGACCCTCGCGAGGGGCTAAGCCTCGCGAGGTGGACAGCGCAAGACCTCCTCAGGAGTATCCTAGTCAGGCAGGCTCACGAGGAGCGGAGATATCAAGGCGGGGCAAACCTCACGAGGCTCTCGTGACGTGAGCCGTGACGATCGACACCAGGCGGGCGCCAGCGCATACATCGTCCTTGTTTCCTCTTTGGTGCTAAGGAAGCAGGCGCAGGCGAGGAGTACCAAGGCATCAGGCAAAGGTTGCTATATCGGTGCAACGAGACCAAGACCAGGAGGACGGCAAGACGGAGGTCATTGTGGAGCCCAAGACGGCGTCACCACCAGAGCCTTTTGCAGGCGAAGACCACTTTTGTCAGGATAGCTTGTACTAGTTGTCCCCCTTCAAATTTGCCCCCCGTTGTTGGCTCCCTTCCCGCTCAATATTTGGGAAGAGGACCAGGTCTATATAAGTAGAGCTAGCCACCACAGCGGGGGAGAGGGCAGTTCACCCAGCTCTCACCCGCTAAGTCACCAAGCACAAGAACACCTCAACCTCAGGAGGCTGTTCTTCCCTCTGTACTGTTCATCATCAGCCCAAGAGGCAATCCACCACCACACTGGAGTAGGGTATTAGACCACAACGGTGGCCCGAACCAGTATAAATCCCGTGTCTCTTTGTGTTGTGAGTTCGTTGAGTTCGTCCACGAGATCTTAGCGAGCTAGGGCATAGATCGGTAGGAGGGAAAGACTTCGCGCGCACCCCAGTGTTCGAACCTTAAGGGTTTGCCGAAACCCTACATCCGACACATGCCACATCATCAACAGAGTATATCTTCACAAATTCTTCAAGAAGACTGCCTATGAACTCCTCACTGACAGAAATCCAATGTGAGTTATTTCAAAGTCTTCGGTGCTAAATGTTGGATTAGAGATCCTCATCGCAACTCAAAATTTGCACCGAAAGCACATGAAGGTTTTATGCTTGGTTACGGAAAGGACTCGCACACCTACAGAGTCTTCAACAACGTTCTTCACAAGGTTGTTGCAACTATAGATGTGCGGTTCGATGAAACTAATGGCTCGCAAAGAGAGCACCTACCTTCTGTGATAGATGAACCAGCACCTGAGGAAACTATCAAGTTCAAGGCTACAGAGGATGTCATTCTGACCGAGGAATCTGCTAAAGAATTCATTCCAGAACATGAAGAACGTCGAGCTAATGCACCTGAAGAAAATGGTGCTGAAGAAAATGCTGATCAAATTCCTCGACGACAACCAGCTCATCCTTGCGTTGCCAACGAAGTGCAGATTGAGAAAATCATCAGCGACATCAACATTCCAGGTCCTCTCACACGCTGAAGAGCTTCACATTTGTCTAACTTTTGTGGGCACTTTGCTTTTGTCTCTATCACAGAGCGCACTAAGGTAGATGAAGCATTTATGGAGCCCGAGTGGATTCAAGCTATGCAAGAAGAATTACATCAATTCGAGCTTAACAACGTCTGGGAACTGGTCAAACGTCCAGTTCCTCGCAAGCACAATATCATTGGCACAAAGTGAATCTACCGCAACAAGCAAGATGAAAATGGCCTTGTGGTGAGGAATAAGGCACGGCTTGTAGCTCAAGGCTACACACATGTTGAAGGAATTGATTTCGATGAAACTTTTGCACCTGTTGCTAGACTTGAGGCTATTCGCATATTACTTGCTTATGCTAACCATCATGATATCACTCTATATCAAATGGATGTGAAAAGTGCATTCCTCAATGGTAAGCTTGAGGAAGAAGTATATGTTGCTCAACCCCCAGGTTTTGAAGATCCAAAGAATCCTGACAAAGTCTTCAGACTCAATAAGGCCCTCTATGGCCTCAAGCAGGCCCCTCGGGCGTGGTATGATACTTTGAAGGAATTCCTCATGAAGAAAGGCTTCAGACCCGGTTCACTCGACCCTACTCTTTTCACTAAATCTTATGATGGTGAACTGTTTGTGTGCCAAATATATGTTGATGATATTATCTTTGGTTGTACTGACCAACGTTATAGTGATGAATTTGCATATATGATGAGTGAAGAATATCAAATGTCTATGATGGGAGAATTGAAATTTTTCTTAGGTCTTCAAATTCGTCAACAACGCAATGGCATATTCATATCTCAGGAGAAATACCTCAAGGATGTACTGAGGAAATTCGGCATGCAAGATTGCAAAGGCGTCAAAATTCCTATGCCCACAAATGGCCATCTGTGCACTAATGAAAATGGTATTGACTTCGATCATAAGGTATACCGCTCCATGATTGGTTCTTTATTGTACTTATGTGCATCTAGGCCAGATATAATGCTTAGTGTTTGCATGTGTGCCCGATTTCAAGCTACACCGAAGGAATCACACCATAAGGCTGTGAAGCATTTTCTTCGATATCTAGCTCACACACCAACACTTGGATTATGGTACCCCAAAGGCTCGGCTTTTGATCTCATTGGGTATTCAGACTCTGACTATGCTGGTGATCGTGTGGACCGCAAGTCAACATCTGGTACATGTCATTTCCTCGGACGATCTTTGGTCTGTTGGTCCTCGAAGAAACAGAACTGCGTATCACTGTCTACTGCTGAAGCTGAGTACATTGCTGCTGGTTCTTGATGTGCTCAATTGCTGTGGATGAAGCAAGCTCTCAAGGACGATGGCATCGACGTGACGAATGTGCCTCTCTTCTGTGACAATGAGAGTGCCATCAAGATTGCTCACAACCCATTTCAGCACTCGAAGACAAAGCACATTCAGATTCGTCATCATTTTCTTCGCAATCATGTGTTGAAGGGCGACATCTCTATTGAGCATGTGAAGACTGAAGAACAGCTAGCCGATATCTTCACAAAGCCCTTGGATGAGAAGAGATTTAGCAAGTTGCGGTGTGAGCTAAATATCTTAGAATCTTCGAATGTTCTTTGAATAGGACACTCATCCTAACACTTTTGCAAAATTGATGACGTAGATGTGCAACACATGAAGAAACGTTTTTCTTCAATCAATGAAGAATAACACTCTAAGTGTGAAGAAATTAACGAAGAATTTGATTCTCAGAACCCTATGACAATTGTACGCGGTGTCTGAAATCATCATTCTTATACGGTGGGTCACGCCACCACCAAAGTTGAAAATCTTCAATTTGAGTTATTCCTCAGTTTTGAAATTCCTCAGTTGTTCATTTTCTTCAACTTTGCATTGTCTTCACCTTTTCCGTCATTTTTCTTCATTGGCTATATATATATATATATATATATATATATATATGAGTTTATGTCCTCTACAGCATTCACTTATTGCTATTTCTTCAAGTTGCTTTTGTGCTAAGTGAATGTGATCGGACCCTTCCCCCTCTATGGTAAACTCAACCCAAACTATTCACAAATTCTTCATGTGCGTTCTATTTGAAACTCATTCAAAATCTTCATTGTGTCCTTGTCAGCTGAAGAATTTGCAAACGGAACTTTAAAACTTATCTTATCCAAAATTTTCAGTTTTGCCGCTCAAACTGTTCCGAATCCCACAAAAACACTTATCTATTCACCCACGATCTCCACTTCTCAGTACGTGGGTGACACATGTCAAGCGAATGAGAAGGGTCACGGGCACGTTCGTCCAATTTCTTCGGGCGAACAGTTTTTCACCATGGCTATAAATACCCCTCCCCTTCCTCACTTCTCTTTTACTCCGCTCGATCTGACTCCTGCTCGAGCTTCTCAATCCCTAGCGCCGCCGCTACTTCATCGTTGCCGGTGAGGAAGAGCTTCACTGCCTCGACCTCGTCGCCGTCGTACTCGCGTCGGCCGCGGATTTCTTGACTCTGCCGCCGCCGTAGCTGTCTTCCTCAGCCGAGTTAGGGCGTGGAAGATCTACACTGACGAACTTCACATCTCCACTTCCCAGTTCGTGGTGTTCTTCGTCCAGGGTAATTAAAAGTTAGTTTTACTGCCCTATTTGATTCAAATGATTTCTACAAAATCCTCAAAGGTGTTTTTCTTCAAATCTTCACACACTAAACACCTCACATGTCATCTGTTCTTGATTCATTTCTCTAAGCTGTGTTTTTCTTCAAGATTCCTCAATTGTGTGGATTCTCAATCTATATAACTCTGGAACCTAAGACAAAGAACGCTTAGTGAAATTCTTCAAGACTCATCTGGTCAAATTCCTCAAACTTGTTCTTTTTACAAAACTTTCTAAGAACGCATATGACCTCTCCAAATTCCTCGCAACTATACTCTGTTCACAGGTACTCATGTCCGCTGCTGAATCACTAGGTTCTCATCAACTTAACTCATTTGCAGCGTTCCTCGAAGAAAAGTTGCATACTTCTTCAGAGAATTCCATTGTTCAAATTCCTCATCTGAAGAAAATGGCTGATGGAAAGAAGCCACAAAAGGGAGGAAAGAGGCCTGAGGTCAACACTGCTTTTGAAATCCCTGATGACATATATGCTGATTACTGCACTCCTGATGAGGCCAAGTTCGGAAAAGAAGACAAAAATCAGCACAAGGTGCACATACAGAGGATAGAAAGGAGATGGGCAAGAGAGTGGAGGGAGTACAGGTATGTTACTCCCAAGTACATGAAGAAATTCGCACTCAATCCTCCATGCCCAAGACCTCCATTGGCACCTGGCCAAGAAGCAGATCCCACCAGCCTCAAGTGTGGTGAGAATTATCCTGATGAATGGGCCAAGCGCCAGGCCAAGTTGGCCAGACAAGCAAGAGAAGCAGTGAGGAAATTCAACGAAGACTCTGCTGCTGCTGCTGCCGCTTCTGAGGCCTCTGCTAGCAAGCCGAAGAAGGCCATGGCAAAGAAGCCTGCGCATAAGCCAAGTGCTTCACCTTCAATGCCCTCAAGGCCAAGTTCCTCAGCAATGCCCTCACCGCCAGATTCCTCAAAGCCCTCATAGCCAACTCCTCAAACTGCTCCTGCTCCTCCAAAGTCCTCAGCTCCTCCGCCAAAGTCTTCGGCTGCTCCGACCAAATACTCAGCACCAGTGCATCTCGCCACGTGCCAAAGGACTACTGGCATATCTATTGCCTCGGGAGCCTTTGCAAGTTCCTCAGCTGCTCCAAGTTCCTCAGTTGGCCCCTCTTTGCTGAAGAAAAAAGCCGCTACTGGATGAGGTCCTCGACTAAGTCCTCACAAGAAGCAGGTAGCCTTTCAAGTGCCCTCTGATGATGATGAGGCTGATAATGAAGAACTAGCCGAAACCATCAGAGACAGACAAGTCAAGGCCGCTAGAGCCAAAGGAAGCAATGTGCCACTGCTTTTGGATCTGAAGCTGATCCTAGACTTCATCGATCTCTGGCACACGGATCCCAACACACCTTTGCCTGAGATGAACCTCACACCTGGTCAAAGTCATGTTCTGACTGCCTTCATTGAAGAAGAGAAATGGAAATTTGTGAAGGCCAGGCAGCTGAAGAAAGCTCAGTACAGGAAGGAGCGCTTCCTGAAGAAAAACGTTGTCTCTATGACAACTGAAGAACTAGTGAAGATCCAGGCTAAAATCAAAGGCCTCAGTGATGACTTCAATGCTTACTATGCTAATTGGCAAGGAGCCAAGGCCAGGTTTGTAAAACTGACTGAGTAATTCACTTCAAAGGTCCATCGCAACCAGAAATTCCTCAAGCCGAAGCATCTGCTCAACCAACAGAAGAGCACGCCAGCACCGCTGATGAAAATCAGGCTGCTGAAGAAAATGTGAGTTCCAAGGCTGATGACTGCATTCCAGCCGCTGAAGAAATTGCCAGGGAATCCTCTAGTGGTGCGCCTGAAGAAAATGAAGAAGTCAGGGCAACTGCATCAGTTGTGCCTGAAGAAATTCAACCAAATTCCTTTGCTCCTCCTGCGCCTACTCCAACTCCAATCCTTCCATCTGCATCAGATGTGAAGAAGACCAAGGCTGCAGAGCGTGTAGCTATGAAGAAAAGGAAGGCATCAACTTCATCAGATTTTTCAACCCCGAAGAAGATGAAGCCATTGACTAGCTCATTTGACAACCCAATTGATGCTGTTCCTATCTCAACCATGCCATCAAAGGACCTTGTTCCTTTTTGATGAAGATTATGTGATTCCAAGTGAATCTGATGAAGACATTCCCTCTGCTGCTTCCTCAGAGCAGATGGATGAAGAAATTGAAGTGGATGCAATCCCTTCAACTCCAACTGTCTCCTCGCCCATGCATCAGTTCACTGCTGAAGGGGCCGGCGTTGAGGAATTGGATGAACAAAATTCTAACGTGGACATTGGGAGTACTACTCCATTGATGAATGATGACTTTTGGGATAGTCAGCATCCCAACTCTCCTCTGTTCATGCCATTGCAACAAATCCCTCAGTCCCCAGCACATACTGTTCCATTGGGCTCTGAAGAAACTCACCCCACTCCGCCTGTACATGAAGAAATTCCAGCCACTAGTGCTGAAGAAACTGCTGCTGCTGAATCACTGAAGACACAGACTGCCACTAAAGAGGAACCTGAAATTCCTCAGCCTGAAGAACCTAAGATTGCGATTCCTGAGGTTGTGATGCAACTCACTGACACTCCTCAACCCAAGCCAAAGGATCCATTCTCAAGGAAGCAAAAATTCAAGACTGATGATTTCTTCGACGAGCACATATTCTTCACTGATTACAACCCCTATGACTCTGCTCGCATTAGGAAGAGGCATTTCTGGACTGCTAGCCAGGCAAATTTTTATTCCTCAGTGTTGTTCAACAAAGACAAAGTCTTCGATCATGAGCACATTCCTCACGTGGATATGGAATCTCTGCCATGCTTCGTGCCAGTCCTCAGTGTTCTTCATGATGCTGGACTGTTAAATTTCTGCACTGACATCTGTGATTGGAATGAGGAACTCATTCTTCAATTCTATGCAACGCTGCACATCACCGGAGACTCTGGAGATGTGAATTCATGGGTGCTGGATTGGATGACTGAAAACACTCACTATAAGGCACCAGCTACTGAATTGCTTCGTGCTTTGCCTCTCAGTCCTCCCCTTGAAGCTGCTCGTTGCATGTCCCAAGAGCCTGAGCTTACAGATCACTATATGCAAGTGCTGATGAAGCCATTGAAGCCAGGTCAGGCCCCAAGAACCAAATTCCTCATAAAGGAATTGCTATATGTGCCTCGGACTGTCTATCGCATTCTGACGAAGACATTGAGTCCTATCAAGGGCCACGACTCGAATGAAGAAGAAGTCGTTGGCATCATGAAGAATCTGCTTTTCAATATCATGCATGGCGTTCCCGTCAACTTCCATGATTTCTTCATGAGGACTCTGGCCAATGTCGCAGTGTCACCATTTGAGTTGAAGCCTTATGCTCTGTGGATTATGAGATTCATCAGAACAAGGTCTTCACTCAACTACAAAGCTGATACCCTGAACCATTGCAGCTACTTGCCCCCGATTGAAGTCCTCAAACGGACATTTTCCTCAGCTGATGACAAGGGCAAGGCTTCTGTTGTTATTGATGAAGGCATTCGTCCATTGGATGGTCAATTTCGCAAAGCTGCATCCTACTCCACCAATGATGACTCTGCCACCCATGACTCTGCCGCCAACGCACCCAAGCAAAATCCTCAAGGCACAGCTCCCAGGGTGATGACTGATTGTGAGGTTCTACTCAGTCTTCACCAGAAGGTTGATCGCAATCACAAATGGGTCAAGCATCAGTTTGGTTCAATTCTTCACAACATGACTGCTACCCACAATGCAGTGAAGAAAAACCATTACTACCTCCATGAAACCTTCAACTGTACCTGGGCTATTCTGTCTCACATTTATAGCGAAGAAGATCTGAAGAAATGGGTCTCAAGGAAGATTTTGACTGGTCTGCTCCTCCAACGAAGAAATACAAGAAGGTCAAGGTTCCTTCCTTGGTGGCCAGCTCCTATTCTTCATCGCGCAACACCGACGAGCATGAAGACTTGGACGACACTGTGGCAGGCCCAACATCAACAATCGACCCCAACAACGCTGGCGCTCCTTCATCAACTTGATATTATTCAGGGGCGTTAGTCCTCAGTTTCAATCCTTTTGGTCATTCGATGATAAAGGGGGAGAAATTTGAGTTAGTCTTCAAGCGGTTCTATCCTATATGGGCATTTTTTTCTTAAGTTACAACTCTCGTTCTTCTGATCACTTTGCTGGATCGAGTTGTAAACTTAAACTCTATGGTGGCCTGATACTTTTGTTGTGTTTTTCTGCATGCTTATTCCTCGTTAATGTTTATGCACGCATGCTGAATTACATCAGTCACCATATTTCACCATGCATTTCAAATTCTTCATATATTATGTCAAATGCGTGTATGAATTACAAGATATAGGGGGAGATCTCCATGATTCTACTCTTCAAGTGTGCATTGCTTCAAAAGCAAATTCCTCACTATGCACATCTTCAGGGGGAGTTCTTCTATATCTTGCAATCAAATTCCTCAATATCAGTATTTACACTTCATATGTTTATCCCCGTTGAAAACTTAACCTATATTGTCATCAGTCACCAAAAAGGGGGAGATTGTAAGTGCATCTTGTGCCCCTTAGTGATTTTGGTGTATTGAATACTTATAGGTTAAGGGACTAATGTGTTTATGAGTGTACACAGGTCTATAAGTCTATGAGGAGTTTGATATTTACAGAGAATGTCGACCCCTAAAAATGAAGTTCTTCGACTGAAGACTTTGTGCTTCTGAAGACTTTCTGAAGACTTTGAAAGCGAAGAAATTGGTGTGACCTTGAAGACTTGGTATTCATATGAGGAACATGAAGCGTGAAGACTCTTGTTTTTGTAGTTTCATTTTCTCTTTATTGAGTCATAGGAAACACCGTACTGTTAAAGGGGGTCGAGGAAATACTAAGGAAAATTTTCCATGTGATGCTCAACTCAAAATCCTACACCTACCAATCCCTTCGAGTGAAGCCATTGGAAATCTCATACAGTTCAGTCATATTCTTCAGTGACAGAGACGAAGTTCTTCTGGTCTCTGAGGAATTTGTTCTGACTGAGGAGTTAGGAATTTGCCAGTGCGGATTGCCTGCACACTGAGGAACATGATAGCCCCGAGGAATTTGAGACTCAAATTTCCGACCATTGCTGTGCCTTGTGCCAGCTGTCCCAAAATATCTACCCACCTAATGGTCATATCATTGAAGGGCATTTATGTCTTATCATGTCGGGCTGCTCCCTAGGCTATAAATAGCCGCCCCCTACAACCACTAGCTGGTTGGCTGCTCCGAGAGAAACTGACACTTGTCATTTGAGAGCATCCCATCCTCCGAGGACTTTGAGCGAAAATCATCAAGTGAGGAAAACCCAAACCCAAACACCTACAAACCCAAAGTGATTGAGCATCACTGAAGAGATTGATCCTGCGTGGATCCGACGCTTGTTACCTTTGAAGACTGTGCTTCTTCCAGACGGTTAGGCGTCATGGTCTAGAGCATCCAAGAGGAATTGTGGATCACCGAGTGACCGAGTTTGTGAAGGTTCGGAAGTCACCTGAAGACTTACCATGAGTGATTGGGCGAGGTCTGTGTGACCTTAGCTCAAGCAGAATATGGTGAGGACTGTGTGTCCTCAGGTTTAAATACCTAGCCGCTCCAACCAGATGTACAACTGAGACAGCAGTTGGAACTGGTCTACCAAATCATTGTCTTCACCAAGCTTACTGGTTTTATTTCCTCAACTCTTTCATTTCCTCATAACTGTGTTGTATGCTTGTTCATATCTGTGTTTGAAGACTTTGACTGAAGACTTTCTCAATTTCCTCAGTTCAATTTCTTAAGTCTGTTTGTCTTCATCCTGTGTTATCCTGTGTTTATGCTTTTTGTACGCTGTGCCTGTCTTCATTTCATCATGATGACCATGCTTGTGTTCTGTTATGTTTACTTCTGAGTACTTATTCCGCTGCAAGTAGTTCTTCGCTAAGGAATTTCCTCACCCTCAAATTCCTCAGTGAAGAATTCATAAAAATCGCCTATTCACCCCCGCTCTAGTCGATATAACGCACTTTCAAGGGGCCACTAAAGGAGCAGTCAAATCACACAGTAAGTTAGTCGGAAGAAGCAACCATCATTTCACTCTTCAATGACACGTGCGCAATATAAAACGGTTGATATGGAGAGAAAAAGAAAACCACTATATATACACTAGCAGGAGCCTAAGCTACAAGCCTGCTTGCTTGGGTTGCTCTCTTCACAAGCATAGAACGACGGTGGCCACACCACTGGTCACATATCCGGCCTGATCCCGTAGCTGGGGGAAGGGAACAATGTTCTGCGTAGACGCGGTCGACATCGGCGAGGGAGAAAATCCATAGTCGGTGCATCCCAATCGGGGGTCACCGCGGTATGGGCCGATGCCACATCCCAACCGCCCTTCTAGCTACAGCCCGACGTCCCAGGTAGTCCATCTTCCTTTTGGAGCCGGCTTGCTCCACTGCCGCAGCTCCCCACGTAGCTCCATCTCCATGTCGATCTTTCTCTACTTCTACCGGCTTCTACTTGTGATGAGTTTATGTCTCTTGAACTAGTGCCAGTACTATTATTCTAATCACACTTCTTCAATATATTTGCCATCAGGGATGCTCAGCTCAATTTTAGTGGAACTGCACAAAAGCATCGTATGATCGGAGGGTGCCAGCCGTCTTTCCTTCGACAGGTTCTACCTGGCCAGGAAATTAAATCCTATTTAGGGTTTAGGGTTTAAGTCGTAGTGACCCCATCAGTAGTTTTTCTTTCTTACACGCTCTCACAACTTTTGTCTTTAGTTGTGAAGTAAATATTGGCTATGATCTGTGAATCATTGAGATGCATCGGCATGCGTGTTAGTTTTCCTTTGTATCTGATGGAATGTTGTAACGGGGCAACCTTGGAGTAGGAATGAAAATGGAGTGGAAATTTTTCGTTTTTTCGGAGAAAAAATGGAAACGGAGAGAAACCAACGTTTCATTTCGTTGGATCGTGCCATCGAGCAAAACCAACGTTTAAATCATGTCTGTCGCGTTCGTGTCTCACCCTCCTCCACCGCTCGACCCCACACGGTCGCTCGGCATGCCACTCACCGCAAATAGAGTATACGATAACTTTCCCGCCTGCTTGTCGATGGACCGCGCCATGGAGTACTAGTACTACTGGAAGAGATTGATGAGTTGGGGAGGACAGCTAGCTGTAGCACGGACTCCCAAGAACTTTTTACATGCATGTTGTGGCCGGCTATTGCGACCTTTGAACGCGGAGCAGTCGCGTGCACCAGGAAGCGGTGCAGGCGATGCTCACTCGGCCGGCGCGCCGCTTCAATGCCCGCGCCAGTGAGAGGTCGCATCCGCTCTGGCCGAGCATGAATGCAGCACTGACCGTTTCGGGCGGGAAGCACGCGCGGGTGATGAAGAGGGTTCGGGTTGGTCAGGAGCGGCCGTGGCAGCGGTACGGACGCCCGCAAACAAGAGATGTTGTACGTTAATATTGCCGCGTATATAATTAACAACGTAAATAATGTGCCAGTTGGACAAATATGATTGGAGATGGAGATGGAAATGGAATTTTACGTAGTCTATGTGTGTGTGCGCGACGACTCTCGCGACCTGGTAGCGGGGGCATGTTTTTGATCGAGTTTTCTTTCTTGGTACGTTAAAAAATTGTCCGCCAGTTTTCGTTTCTTTTTTCCGGGAACGCGTGTATTCTATTTAAAACGAATGCTATGGAGAGAATGTTGTAACTGGACCCCCGTAATTGTTTCCCTTATACCTTTTGTTGCTTACAGGGATATCAAAATTAAAGCTCGGTTTTATTCTGACTTTGATTTTAGTTGAACTGCACAAAAGGAGCCAATGTGTCTAAGAAAACTGCTGCATTAGTGGGTCCAGTTGGTCTTACCACTTTGCAGAAAGAAGCAGTCACTGTTTGCGCTACATTACACAAGGAATGATCGAGAAGCTTTACAGAGTATTAGTAGACGCTGGTGACATGACTAGTCTACAGAGATTGCTGCTTTACTTGTGGTTCGTAGGAACACTGGGCAAACAAGTGCCCAAACAAGTACCAAGAAGCCAGGACAGGACTCCAAGTCTGTCAATGTCACTCTAAGCAACAATGATGGGGCATCTGGGTATGGTAATCTGTTTACCGTACTTTCAGTTTGTTAGTCCACCGATTGGTGGGTTGACACTGGGGCCAATATTCATGTGTGTGCTGATGTGTCTTTGTTTTCTGGCAGCATATAAATACGAAATCCACAGGGATGCTCAGCTTGATTTTAGTGGAACTGCACAAAATGTTCAGATGGTTCGTGTCCTCCATAATAATACTTCATCATGCACAATACATCGAATGGTTCTCTAATCATTCGTCGTCACCTTGAGGCACCGGACTATCAGATGACAAACTGATGACAAACCCTGCCCGTTCCACAATCATAGGCATTACATATTTCGAATGGGAAAAGCTTGTCAAAGTTGACATTAGTTTAATATATTGGAATTGGAAAACCTTGTCAATTTTTGCTGATTGATGTTAGCCAGAAGACATGCATTTGTTATTTTTGAGTGGGACGCCCTTTGCTGTGAGCAACGTTGATCGTTTCTTCCTATTCCTGTCTTCATTTCAGAAGTAAATATTTACTATGTTGAGATGCATAGTCACATGAATGTTGACTTATGTAAGATATTAAGAGTTTGTTCTGAATATTGTCTATGTAATGCCAGGCCTTGTGTTTGATTGCAAAGTTGAGCTTGGAATGTTGTGGCATGCAGCATCACGAGCTGTTCACCGTTGAATGAGCTCTCTTCCTTGAACGAGCTCTTGGATCGCATCGCCGCCTTGGGAGTCGCTACGGACTATGATCGGATCAGGCTTAAACCCAACCAAAGGGAGATCAATTCTCTGCTGGTCACCCATCAGATAGCGGTGGTGGAGGAGCAACACAGCAATTCTTCCTCTATCTTGAGGACGAACTATGTCCGGATTCCCGAGCTCTCCGAGCCGGATACCCGTCTACGGGGGGACATTGCCCAAGCTTTGAACCTAGAATCAGACAGTGGGCCAGATCTATTGGGCAACATCCCGGAGCCCGAACTACCAAGCTCAGAAGCTCCTCCGCCCCTGGGTCTCAGATCGGGTCAGGGTTCGGACCTAAATCTACCCACCCACCCAGATATAAGTGATCTTTCCCACATTAGACAAGAGCCCCAAGAGACAGTACATCACTATTGGGCCAGATTCCTCCTTGTAATGAGCAAGGTTAAGGACTGTTGCGAGGAAGATGCAATTTCATTCTTTTGCAAAAATTTGATGGACAAGGGAATCCTCAACGCCATAAGTCGCCGTGACATAGCACACTTCGCCGACTTGGCGGCCATAGTACAGAAGTAATGTGCGATGGAAAGCACCTGGAAAACACAAACAAAATTCTGGGATCCTCCGGCCCTCATCAGACCCCCCGTCCGAACTAAAAGGGTGTACTCTCGTAAGTCACCCGATCCAATTACAAAGAAACCAAAGCCCACTACAGTGTATTGGAGGGATGGCTCAATGGGCCGTGCAAAATTCATAGCACAGCGGATAGCATGCCAACACATAGCCTTAGAGCATGTTGGATACTCCGGCAGGTGGCCAAGAGCGGCGAGGATATCCTCATCAACAATACAACAGAGCACCATCCCGTGGAAAATAATAATACAGTATTGACAGTCTTCGAGACCTTCGCCTCAAATAATAGGCTTAAGCGTGCACTCCGCAGCCTTGCCGAAGTCTGCCACGTAGCAGCAATAAATCCATGGAGCGACACGGCTATAACCTTCAATGCCAGTGACGAACCTAAATTCCGAACAGCCCGAGCACCAGCCACCTTGGTCCTTAGTCCAATTGTGGACGGCTTCCGGCTTACTAAAGTGCTCATGGACGGTGGCAGCGGATTAAACCTCATTTATGAGGAAACCCTTCGAAAAATGGAAATAGACAAGAGCCGCATTGAGCAAAGCAGCACGACCTTCAGAGGAATCATCCCTAGTCGGGAGGCACGATGTGCAAGAAAAATTACACTAGACGTGGTATTCGGCACGCCGGAGAATTATAGGTCCGAAGAAATCACATTCCAAGTGGCCCCGTTCAGTAGTGGATACCACGCCCTTTTAGGGCGGGAGGCGTTCACGATCTTCCAAGCTATACCCCATTACGGGTACATGAAGCTCAAAATGCCCGAGCCCAATGGAATCATCACTCTAGCTAGTGATCTGGACATAGCACTCCGCGCCGAAAATAAAACCGCCGCACTAGCCCTCGAGTCGTTATCCGAAGCCCTTGTGGCCGAAGAACTAACTGCGCTGTGCTCCACAGTGGACAGGGACGACGTGATACTCGACAAAAGACCCAAGTCCACCTCTTTTAAACCAGCGGACGAAATAATCAAATTCCAAGTCCACCCAATGGACCCTGCAAAAACAGCATCCATCGGGGCACAGTTAAACCCCATAGTAGACGCCGCACTGCGGGAGTTCTTGCGCGAGAATTGGGACATCTTCGCCTGGCATCCTTCAGACATGCCAGGAATCCCACGCAGGCTGGCCGAGCATAGCCTTAACATTCTAAAAGGGTTCAAGCCGGTCAAGCAGACTCTTCGGCGTTTCTCTGAGCCTAAGCGACAAGCCATGGGAGAGGAGCTAGCCAAGTTACTTGAGGCCGGATTCATTAGAGAAATAAAACATCCGGACTCGCTAGCAAACCTGGTGATGGTACCAAAGAAGGACAAATCCTGGCGCCTATGTGTCGACTTCAAGGACCTTAACAAGGCTTGCCCCAAGGATCCCTTCTCCCTCCCCCGCATCGATCAAATTATTGACGCTACCGCAGGACACGACTCATTGTGTTTCCTCGACGCATAGTCCGGATACCATCAAATTAAGATGGCGGAGTCCGATCAAGCCGCAACGGCATTTATCACTCCATACGGCCTCTTCTGTTTTAACACCATGCCTTTCGGGCTCAAAAACGCCGGTGCAACCTATCAACGCATGATTCAGACATGCCTGGAAACACAAATTGGCAAAATAGTGGAGGCATACGTAGACGACGTGGTCATTAAAACCAGACACGTCGAATCCTTAATAGACGACTTGAGGCTCACGTTCGACAATCTCCGAACATATGACATCAAGCTCAATCCGGAAAAATGCGTTTTCGGTGTGCCCGCCGGAAACTCTTGGGCTTCATCATCTCCAGTAGAGGAATTGAAGCAAATCCGGCTAAAATCCGAGCTCTGTCACCGTTGGCTATCCCAACAGACCTCAAGCAAATCCATAAATTAACTGGATGCGTGGCTGCCTTAAGCCGCTTTATCTCCCGATTAGGAGGAAAGGCACTACCCCTTTATCGCCTTCTTCGACGCACCGAACACTTCGAGTGGACGGATGCGGCCACGGCCGGAGTGGAAGAAATAAAAGCCGTTTTGGCCACCAACCCAATCTTGGCCGCGCCAAATGTCGGCGAACCAATGCTGTTATATGTAGCGGCAACACACCAAGTTGTAAGCACAGTGCTCGTCGTCGAACGAGAGACGGACGGACATAAGTTCCCGCTTCAAAAGCCGGTATACTATGTATCCACTGTCCTTACTCCATGCAAATCACGGTACCCACATTATCAAAAGATAGCATACGCGGTCTTCATGGCATCCCGGAAATTACGACACTACTTTCAAGAGTGTTCAATTACGGTGGCCTCTGAAGTACCACTCAATGACATAATAAATAACCGCGATGCCACGGGCCGGATTGCTAAATGGGCTATCGAGCTCCTCCCGTTCGACATAACATACAAACCACGGCGAGCCATTAAGTCACAAGTACTGGCTGATTTCATGGCCGAATGGACAGAAGCCGAACTCCCTAAAGAGTACGGCGCGTACTCCAATTGGATCATGCACTTTGACGGCTCTAAGATGCTGGCTGGTCTGGGGGCAGGCGTCGTCCTGACATCCCCCACCGGAGATATAGTCCAATACGTACTCCAAATATTATACACAGACTCGAACAATGCAGCAGAATATGAGGCCCTGTTGCATGGTCTCCGGATAGCAGTCTCCATGGGCATTCAACGCCTAGAGGTGCGTGGGGATTCGAACCTCGCAATATCTCAAATAAGTGGAGACTTTGACGCCAAGGACCCAAAAATGGGGGCTTACCGCAACGCCGTCCTCAAAATGTCAGCTCGGTTCGAGGGGCTTGAATTCCACCATGTGGTCAGGGAAAACAATCAAGCGGCGGATATCCTCGCCCGCATCGGCGCTAAGCACGAACCTGTCCCACCTAATATCTTCTTGGAAAGGTTGTTTAAGCCATCCGTGGAATGGGAAGGAGAGACCGGCAACAACAGTCCGGATCCGGCCACAACACCAGATCTTGAACACTCTGACATAATCGGAGACTCCGCCAGCGAAATAACGCCTTCGGCGCACGCGATTATGGTTGTCATCGCCCCGTGGACAGAAACCTTCTTGGCCTACCTAATTAGGCAAGAACTCCCTCAGGACCCAAACGAGGCACGTTGCATTGTACGGCGGTCTAAGGCCTACAAGGTCCACGAGGGAGAGCTTTGTAAGAAAAGCGCTACCAGAGTACTTCAAAGATGCATCTCCGAAGAGGATGGACGGCAGCTTTTGGCAGAAACTCATGCTGGACTGGGCGGCCACCACGCCGCAGCTCGGGCCCTTGTAAGCAAGGCTGGTTTTTACTGGCCGACGGCCCGAGCAGACGCATAGGACCTCGTTCAACCTTGCGTCGGTTGCCAGCTTTTCGCAAACCAAAGCCATATGCCACCTACCGCTCTCCAAACAATCCCCATTACTTGGCCATTTGCGGTCTGGGGGCTTGATATGGTCGGACCCCTTAAAGGGGGAAGCCATAAAAAATACCTATTCGTCATGGTAGATAAATTCACCAAATGGATAGAAGCCAAACCAGTTAAAACGGCCGAATCCGGACCAGTGATAGACTTTATATCCGGGGTTGTACACCGTTACGGCGTCCCCCACAGCATCATCACCGATAACGGCTCCAACTTTACAGCCGATGAGGTAAAAACTTGGTGCGGCAACATGGGCATTAAGCTCGATTATGCCTCTGTCTATCACCCCCAAACAAACGGTCAGGTTGAGCGGGCAAATGGTCTCATTATGAGCGGCATTAAACCCAGATTAGTGTGATCCTTGAAGGAATCGGATACGCACTGGGTCGAGGAGCCGATGAGGTAAAAACTTGGTGCGGCAACATGGGCATTATGCTCGATTATGCCTCTGTCTATCACCCCCAAACAAACGGTCAGGTTGAGCGGGCAAATGGTCTCATTATGAGCGGCATTAAACCCAGATTAGTGTGATCCTTGAAGGAATCGGATACGCACTGGGTCGAGGAGCTCGACTCCATACTATGGGGGCTGCGGACCACGCCGAATCGCACTACCGGATACACACCGTTCTTTATGGTGTACGGCGCAGAGGCGGTACTGCCCTGCGACATAATTCATGAATCACCTCGAGTGCGCATGTATGAAGAGAAAGAAGCCAAGCTTGATCGGCAGGACAGTTTGGACGCCCTGGAGGAGGAGCGTGACGTGGCAAAAGCCCGCTTCGCATTCTATCAGCAGCAGGCTCGACGGTATCAAAGCAGAGAAGTACGGTCCAAAACTTATAACGTTGGCGAACTCGTTCTACGCCTGCCGGAGAAGAAAAAGAACAAGCTCAAGCCCAAATGGGAAGGTCCCTTCATTATTGACCAAGTTCTGACCGGTGGAGCGTACCGTCTGCGGGATGCATCGGATAATAGACTCGAGCCAAACCCATGGAACGCAGCCAGACTCCGAAGGTTCTACGCCTAGTGCCGGACTATGTGTTCGTGTCCTTACCTCCGTCAACTTTTTATATATCCGTTATCTGTCTTTTCTTTCTTTCTTTCTCCCTTTTTTCCCTCACGGCCTCAAAAGGTTAAAATGTGTCTTGACTACACAATCTTGACGCGCTAGACGTGCTCATTATACCTGGGGGCTTCTTATACAGAAGCTTAGTATAATTATGTTCAGGGCTTTATGCCCCCCGCACATGTGTTACTTCTCCACATGTACCTTTTCTTCGCCATTATATGCATCGATATGACTTAAGTTTTGGCCAAGCTGGGTTGCCTGGCTCTTGTGTTTATGCCCTACGTTCCCGTTAATTCGGCTAGGGCATAAGGGGAGCACCTCTGCGATTGTTACTGCCGGGTCAGCCAGATGTGTACCTCAGACCGGGTGAAGCCGAAAGCTAGCGTTCTTAAGGGAATATTCGGTCGGTGAACAAAAGATGACTTTTACTTATTGTAATACATGCCCCTAGATGTTTATATCCTGCGTCTCTTTTCGGACATGCACATTAACGCATGCGTACCCAGGGAAAGGAACCCTTAACGGAACTATTCTCCCTGGAAGATGTTTCTTACTATCCATGTAATATAACATAGCCAGTTGGGTACTTGTCTGTTCAAGCACTTATGACACCTACGCCTGGTTTCCACGCGTACCCCGGTTTTTACATAACTGAGCGGGTATTCGGATACACTCCGGACTGTCGGGTCCGGAGGTCGAAGCGAAAAGGTCCGCCATGACAAATGATTTACAATCCGGCTAGGGACAAAATATGTCATTTGAAGTACACATTCACTTAGACTGACTAAATTCTTCTTCTATACCATCCAACAGGCTGTCTAGCCTACAATCCTGTTGGGAATACTTTGCGGCTAATTTTACCTGGTCATACACCAGACTAACGGGGATCTCTTTCCCATCAGACCCTACAGGTCCGACCTCGGCCATGTGGTTCGGGTCAGCCTTGGTATACTGCGTCTTCACCATGGCCCAGGCTTCCCTTGCACCTTGTCGGCAGGCCGATATCTTCCATAATCGGAAGCGCCGCCGCACTCCCTTGAGCACCTCTACGAGCTCCCCCATGCCTCCTGGCAGGGAGGCGGACGGCCACAAGGCCTGGGCAATGCCCTGCATCACCTGCCGAACTTGTTCGTGCAGTTGTGAGAGCTCTTGCAGAAGATCGCCTACAGATCCGGGCATCTCCTCTTCGGGACGACCCGTCAGCATACCTATAGATATAACTCTGTTAGCCGGTTTCTTCGCCGAACTCTATAAAAGTTCGTTCAAGCACTTACTAAATATGCCGCGTTGAAGCCTCTTGTTCTCCTTTACGGAGTCCGCAAGCTGGGCTCGAACATCTTTCAGTTCAACGCCCAGCCGGGTATTGGCATCTTGGAGATCATTTTTCTCCCGCCTAACCTGCATAAGCACGCGCTCGCCGGCCTTTAGCTGTCGTTGAGCATGTTGCTCATCCCCTTGCACGACCCCCGGATTCACTCCGGGGTCATCTGCAGAATCTATTGTTAGATTTGCATGCATGCCGAATACTAACTGGTACATGTCATTCTTTTTGATAGAAACAAGTGTTACCAGATGGGGCCTTCTCGGACTCCTTCATTGCGGCAACTGCGGCCCGTAGCTGGGCTTTGCACTCCTCTAGCTCTTGAGACAATTGGGTATTCTTCTCCGTAAGAACCTACGCATATAATGATCCTCAAATCAGTTGTGCCAACTGTTTCAAGTCTCAGGGGCTACTGGTGTACATAATTATCAGATTTTCTTACCCGTATATCCTTTACATACTGGTCCGTCGCTCTGGCCAGGCCATTTTGAGCAGCTCGGATGTACGCGTCTCCCAAGTTGAAGGCATCGAACGCCTCCTGAGAGAAACAAGCGTCGCGGAGTACGGCCCGGCGACGCATGTGATTCATGGCACTCTCCACTTCGGAATTCGTAGCGGACAGCCTATACGCATCCTCTGTAGGAGGAACGTCCAGTGTTGGCCCCACGTTAGCTTCTGCCTCTAAGTCCGGCTCTATAGCTCGGCTGGTGGAGGCGTGGCCGGCAGGCTCTCCGGATATGGTCCGGCGAGCGTTTTTTCTGCTAGGAAACATGGACGTTGTTACATTTTAAAAGACGACAACCACGAAGCGGGGTTCTTTTTCGTACCTCTGCGACGGAGTCTCAGTCCTGACCGCCTTCCTTTTAAGCCTACCCGGTTTCGGTGCCCCTTGTTGATGAGTCACTGCGGGTTCGGCATGGCGTCCCGAAGACCTTCCCTGTAAGACACCATATGTGTGCGGTAGGTGAAGTGCGAAAAAAGGGATCCTTCTCGGAAGTTGGGGCTCCGGTTTTACTTACATGCGACGCAGGGAGTAGTCCAGGATAATCGGCTATGATGGCCACCAAGGCACCGCCACAACTTAATTGATAGAACGTCCTGTCGATGAGCTCCCCAAATGTGTCCGGATCTTCTTCGAGTCCGGGGTCGAGGGCCCGGTCAGGGTCCTCTGGTTGGGGAGGCAGGCTGTGGACCTCCCTCACAGCTTTTTGCAGTTCCTGCTATGAAATAGCAAGGTAAATACCTATGACAAAAAATGCGGGAAGGTTAGGAGTAAAAGGTAGCAGCTCACCCAGCTTGGGGGGTTGTACATGGAGAATCCATCCCGTGGCTTAATGCGGATGAACTCCTCTTCCTCTCCTTTATATAAATCAGACAGTATTTTCGCTAAAGCAGTGACGGAGTCCGGTCCCTTACGACCGCAGCAGGTGGCATCATCTTCTCCATTGAAGTGCCACATGGGGTGTCCCCGATACTGAAGTGGCTGCACCCCCCGCATTAAACATATTGACATAACCTCGATTATTGTCAATCCTGATTTGGCCAGCGTCTTTATCCGGTCCATCAGGTAAAGGACTTCTCCGTTATCTTCCTCCTGGGGGCTCCGAGGGCGCCAGCTGCGGCGTTTCTTAAAAGGGGCGTTACTAAACTCTGGAAGGCCCATCCGAATAGGGTCCGGAAGGGGGACGTCCTCCATATAAAACCACTCTGAAGGCCAGTCTTCGGACGTCCTCTTCGGAGTACCGGACAGGTATCCGGTCCCGGCGATGCGCCATATCTCGGCTCTCCCCACTTGATATATTGACCCCTCCTGCGTACGGGGTACGAGGCAGAATAGCCTCTTCCATAGCTCGAAATGAGCTTCGTAGCCCAAAAACAGCTCGCAAAGGGCGACGTAGCCAGCAATGTGCAAGATGGAGGCGGGAGTAAGGTTATGCAGCTGGAGGCCGTAGAACTCCAGGAGCCCGCGGAGGAACGGATGGATTGGAAATCCGAGTCCCCTCAATAAGTAAGGGACAAGGCATACCCGCTCCCCCATGGATGGGTTGGGAAAGCTCTCTACTTGCTCCCCGCCATTGTAAGTGGCTAATCCGGCTCGGACGGGGACCATATACGCAGGAGGGAGAAACCCCTGGGTCTGTAACTCTACTAATTGGCTGTGGGGAATAGAACACTTCTTCCAATTGCCCGGCTTAGGGCTACGGGAGCGAGAGGAGGAGTTGCGATGGCCGGCCATGATGGGATGGATTTTTTCGGGCGCTCTCCGATGGATGCTCGCTGTGGGTGGATAGTGTGATCTGGATCTGAGGATCCCTGTCTCTTTAAATAGACGGTTTACTTACATGGTTAGGGTGGCAAGTGTAAAAATGCCCCGACTTCTCGCATTCGCTCGACACATGGAGGATAGCCATTATTAGGCGCAGAAGCCGAGGAGTGCAACATTCATGGGAAGCCGGACACTACTCTACAGGTACTCAGAATTTGGAGAAGAACCCGTCTTGCAATGCCGAAGACAATCTGCGCGCCGGACTCATCGTCATTGAAGCCTGGTTCGGGGGCTACTGAGGGAGTCCTGGATTAGGGGGTCCTCGGACAGCCGGACTATATCCTTTGGACAGACTGTTGGACTATGAAGATACAAGATTGAAGACTTCGTCCCGTGTCCGGATGGGACTCTCCTTGGCGTGGAAGGCAAGCTTGGCAATTCGTATATGTAGATCTCCTCCCTTGTAACCGACTCTGTGTAACCCTAGCCCCCTCCGATGTCTATATAAACCGGAGGGTTTAGTCTGTAGGACGAACAACAATCATAATCATAGGCTAGCTTCTAGGGTTTAGCCTCTATGATCTCGTGGTAGATCAACTCTTGTAATACTCATATCATCAAGATCAATCAAGCAGGAAGTAGGGTATTACCTCCATCGAGAGGGTCCAAACCTGGGTAAACATTGTGTCCCCCGCCTCCTATTACCATCCGCCTTAGACTCACAGTTCGGGACCCCCTACCCGAGATCCGCCGGTTTTGACACCGACAACCGTGCCTCCTGAGAATAATGCTTCGTATTGTTTTGCATGTCGATCTAATGCCGGTGATTTGCTTGTTAGGAAAATCATCCTCTTCTGTTGTTTCCGTTCTTAAGAAGTTCATCGTCTTATGTTTCATTCATAGCCTATACCACAAGTCGGGTAGGTTAGACGTGAAACCATATGATCTTCTGACCAACTCATCATCTTAGGCCGTGATTGGATCGTCGTTTTCCAACCAAAACTGCTTGTAAAACTGACGCTTGTAAATAAAAGCATATGGTCTCGGGCGAAGCGCTTGGTTGGTCGATTTCGACTAGTAAAATATACACCGGTCTCTCAAATTACATGCATAACCCGCCGGTTTTACTTACAGACCTCGGGCCCTCGGTTTCATTACGCCTGTATTTTACGCGTTGTTTCCGATGACGAGTAAATTACACTTGTATCTTAATACAGTTGTGAAATAAACCAGAGCTCCCAAGCGCGGCCTTACCGTTTCATGCCGTCTCAGTCTCTCGAAGGTGCTCATAGGTGTCCGATGATCCTGGCTTCCTGAATGAGCAGCGGGCGCTGTATCAGACCATCCGTAGGGCCCACGAGGCCCTCTCCGTCGTCCTTCGAGTTGTTGCGCCCGCCGTGGCGCCGAGCATTGTTAACATGGTCAATGAACATGAGAATTCAGGAGATGACTTTATTTTGACTGGTTGACAGTAGGGGCCCACTAGGGCCATAGCCGTACGTACGCAAGTGCCTCCTTATTATGTACAACTATATTTTTTTTGCTTCCTCCTGGTTTCCTGACATCATGGTCCCACACCATTGTCAACCTATGTAGTCAATAAACGAGAAAATTGCACAAGGTGCAGCTGACAGCTGGGACCAAGCAGCTCGAGCAGTATTTGTGTTTTTTAGGCGTGAGCACTGCAGAGTTTTTCTTGGCGATGTTTTCGTTGTTGTTCAAATGAGAGCAGGGTATTAACTGGGCGGGCTGTGGCCCATCTAGCCCAGGACAGATATCCAGCCCAGATATTAATTTTTTTCAAGATGAAAATGGCTAGCCCAGCTATACGTTTTTTTAGGAATACCCAGGCAAGGTCAACTTGTTATGCTCCGCCCCGCTGGGCTGCAAATCTTTCCTAGGAGGGATGCATTAGGCTTAACAGGAAAATGGGCTTTAAAACATAATAAATGGGATGTAATTATAAAAACTGGGCAGTAACTATAAAAAAATGCACCAAGCACGGAATTAGTTTATAAAATATTGCTTATGGATTTTGAAAATCTTAATTATTAATTGTTGCGCGCGCAATGCTTCGTTAGATTTTTACGTAATACAAATTTATATTTAATCTGAATAGAAATTTTGGGATAAAAATATGTCGGATCTCGTCAAAATGTGGGAAATTTTTATTGAATTCTGTCTTGAACGGTTGGTTGAAATTATTAATCGTTGTCCTCGCTAGAAAATGGGCTGTACTTTTAACAAACTGTAAATGGACTGTAGTAAATTCCATTAGAATTCAAAAATGGGTTGTACATTCTTACAAATCGCAAATGGGCTATAAGTTCTCTCCCACACACTTGTGGGCCAACTAAGTTGACGCGTCCCCTAAAAAAAAGAAGTTGACGCGTATGCAAGGCTTTGTCAACTTATTATAGTTAACACACGGTTCTAGCAGCAGTGGCCGTTGGATGTCCATCCAACGGATGCCGTGCTTCTTCTTCAATCTCGGATATTCTAGGTTCACCTGCCCAAAAAATGATTCCTCCCCCTGACATCTAGGGCGCACCGTTTCGGAAGCTGACCTGTGGGCCTACTAAGTTTACGCGTACCAAGGGCTTTGTCAACTTAGTCAACATGAACGATTCTAGCTGCAGTGACCGTACAATGTCCATCCAACGGTCGTAGTGCTTCTTCAACCTCTGGTCTTCTTGCTACAGCCGCCCAAAGCAGCAACGGTCGTGCCGCGTGCTCCTGCCTCTCATGGCCGGCTGTGATGCCGCGGAGGCCTCACCGCCCCCTACTACTCCCACCGCTGGCCAGGCCATCCCTCTACTCACCCACACCCCATGTTATTCCGTGGCGACGGCAGCCTCACACCGCAGCCGAACCAGTGAACCCTCGTACTCCTCTCCGCGCAGTCTTCCACTGACGCGTCTTCCCCGGCTCCGCGTCGTCCCCTTCCTAGGCCTCGCCGTCGTCCACCGGCCTGGTGCTCTCGGCTCGGCATGGTCAACGTGGTCAAGGAACAGCTTCTATCGGACGTGGACTATACGTGGAGAGGCTGACAGCTGGGTCCACGGCCGCAGCAAGGAAGTGCCTCATTATTACGCGCAAAATAATTATTCCTCCACCTGACAGCGGGGACCCACCGGACGGGCCACCGTATTTCGCAAAAAAAACATTTCCCCCTGACTGCTGGGACCCACCAGCTACATCTTCGCACGCAAGGAAGTGCGTCCGGGCAGAAACAAAAAAAAATGATTCGCCCCCCTGACTGCTGGGACCCACCAGCTACATCTTCGCACGCAAGGAAGTGCCTGACAGTCGGGACCCACCTGGTTGAAGCGTACGTAGCGTTGTCATTCTGGTCGCGAATGTGTACGTACATACTGGTCGATGTAGAGGCGCACACGTGTCGTAGTAGAGGCGCGCACGTAGCATGTACACGTACGTACAGCGGCCAGGGTGCAAGAAAGTAAATACGGCCACGTACATACATACAGGCGGGGTCTCGAACGCCTACTCGCACGTACGTACGGCCAGGGCTCGTGTACATGGCTGGGTCGGAACGAAGAAACAGCGTTGTCGTTGTATTCATGGGAAGCCAACCGGCTGGGTCGGAACGGAATGCGTCGTCGTGTTCGTCGGGAGGGCTTGGACGGAATAGCCGATGGAAACGAGGCCTGGCGTACCGCAGAACGGAGGAAACGGCCTTGTGTTCGACCGGCCATGTTCGAAACGAGATCCTATTCATCGGGAGGGGTCTAGTGTACCGCAAAATGGAGGAAACGGACCTCCTATGGTCGAAACGGGGGTCCTGTTGATCCGGAGGGGTGTGGCATACCGCAAAACGGAGGAAACGGACTTGTGTTGGAACGCTACGGTCGAAACGGGGGTCATGTTCATCGGGAGGGGTGTGGCGTACCGCAAAACGGGACTCCACGGGATACTGTTCATCTTCACCGTCGACCCCCTCCAGCCTCCACGGGCTACTGTTCATCCACCGTCGACCTCCTCCAGCCTCCACCTGCGTCTGTTCATCCACGGGCTCCTGTTCATCCAGCCTCCACCGCGTGCTACTCCACCGGCTACTGTTTAACCAGCCCTCTCCACGGGCTCCTGTTCAACCACCCCTCCACGGGCTACTGTTCATCCAGCCCTCCACCATCTACTGTTCATCCTGCCCTCCACGGGGTGGTCCTATTCATCCTGCCCTCCACGGGGTCATGTTCATCCAGCCCCAACCGGCTCGATCGATCGGGGTCCTGTTCATCCAGAGGCAACACCACGGGGTCCTATTCATCCACCCCCATCGGGAACTGTTCATCCAAACCCCCCCCCCAGCAACGCTCACTGTTCATCCAGAGGCAGCATCGATCGGCTTCAGTTAGCAGCAGTAGCGAAGGAATCGCTCGATCGGGTTCAGTTAACAGCCATCGATCAATCGCTTGGGTTCAGTAACGCGTAGCCTGAAGTGCAATCGCTCGGGTTCAGTTAGAGCCCAACGCCTCGCACCCACGCGCGTGTGTGTACGAGAGAAACGTGCATCGCTCGGCCCCGACCACCCACCGTAACCGGGAACACCCCGATATTTTCCTCGCCCTCGCTTCTACCATGGTTTTTTCCGTCATGGACGGCCCAAAGAATGTCATGCAGCTGCGTCTCTGGCCCGCCCAGGACGAAAAGCCCATTTTCTGTCATGATTTTTTGTCATAGAAGTAGGACCCCACCACATCCATGATGATACCGGGTTTTGTCACAATTATCATCATAGAACTATCAAAGTATGACAGAAAAAAAATTCGTTCGGCCCAAAATGTCACGGATGTGTCTTTTTTTGTAGTGGATGATTTCAATGATGCTCACATAAAAGATGAGAATTGAACATAAAGAAAGCATCATGAAGAATATGACTAGCACATTTAAGTCTAACCCACTTCCTATGCATAGGGATTTTATGAGCAAATAATTTATGGGAACAAGAATCAACTAGCATAGGAAATCAAAACAAGCATAACTTCAAGATTTTAAGCACATAGAGAGGAAACTTGATATTATTGCAATATGTAGAAGCATATGCATAATATGGAGATTCTAAGTAAGGATGTTTTGTTATACATGTTAGGATATATCCATCCATTCCTTGGTTTGCATTTATAGCCTGCTGTAGCTTGTTAAAATCTTGCTCTCAAGTTACTAAATAATGTTGTTGTCAGCCTGTTAACATTAAGTTCAGTTTTGCCATGTGAATAACTAGTGTTCTATGTACCCTATGGACTTGATATTGCCATGCTTAGCTTCATAATTATGTCATCTTACTGTTGATTTACTTCACATGCCTTGACATGCTCTTTGATGGGTGTTACAAGCTCACCAACATGCCTACTTATCGTTCTTTCTGCCATGTGCTGTTATTTTCACTAAGTCTGAATCTGTCATATCACTTGCCATGTTTGCATGGACCCTACCATATTTTCTGTTGATCTTAGGGATTAGTTCAGTAAGGGAGTTTTGTTCCTAGTCCTTATGATTAGCATGCCGTTCTCTATTTTGCCATGATAGCTTGCTGTAACATGTCGTTTGATTGCTCTAAACATTGCAACCTGATGTTATTTCTGCCATGTCTAGTGAATTTCTGCTAAGTCTCTGAACTGTTATTATTTGCAATCTTTTCATGTCCTTCTGAGCATGTTCTAGTGATTTCTGGAGATAGTTCAGTGTTCATGTTTTGTTATTCTTTACCGGAACATCACGCACATTCCATTTGTTTTCATGTTGTGGTGTGGTAGCATATTGTTTTGATGCTTGCAAGATGCCTAGTTGCTGTTTTGGATAGCTTGTCTTTTAAACTTGTTTCATGTGTATGTGTTGAACCGTTGCTCCGTTTTGAGTGTGCTCTATATGGAACTTGCGTAGTTTTGCATGTAGCTTCATGATACCTTATTGTATCCATGCTTTGGAGTGAGTGCTTGATGTTTGTATGCATTTTGCATCAATGCCATGTTTATCTTGTGATGCTCATATCTTCTAGGCCGTAGCTCCGAACCTAATGAACTTTATATGTAACTTGACTAGAATTTCGTGTAGATTGACTTGGTGCTCTTTAAGTTGCTGTTTAACCACTTTTACTTAATGTTTTGTTCAGAACAGTACCAAATTCTAAATTGGCATATGGGGTCTTTCCGGAATTGTTATATATTGTATTCGGCCTCATTTAAACTTGCTTTGATGTGTTGCTCTTGTATGCATCATCTCTTGCCATGAGTAGCTTCTTATAGACTTGTCTTGCATCATACTGGGATGTGCATCATGTTGATCATGTGTTGAGTGTTTACCGTGTTGTTTGCTTCTTTTCGGATGTGCTTCTCCTCGATAGCTCCTGTTTCGTTGCGTTCGTGAGGATTCGTTCGACTACGGTTGGTTCGTCTTCGTGGCTTCATCTTCTCCATGGACTCGTTCTTCTTCCTAGCGGGATTTCAGGCAAGATGACTGTCACCTTGGATCTCATTACTATCATTGCTATGCTAGTTGTCTCGATGCTATCGCTATGCCGCTTTACCTACCACTTGCTTATCAAGCCTCCCAAATTGCCATGAACATCTAACCTTTGTCACCCTTCCTAGCAAAGCGTTGTTGGCTATGTTACCGCATTTGCTCAGCCCCTCTTATAGCGTTGCTAGTTGCAGGTGAAGATGAAGATTTCTCCATGTTGGATTATGTTTATGTTGGGATATCACAATATCTCTTATATTGTTAATGCATCTATATACTTGGTAAAGGGTGGAAGGCTCGGCCTTATGCCTGGTGTTTTGTTCCACTCTTGCCGCCCTAGTTTCCGTCATATCGGTATTATGTTCCCGGATTTTGCGTCCCTTACGCGGTTGGGTATATGGGAACCCCTTGACAGTTCGCGTTGAATGAAACTCCTCCAGCAAGGCCCAACCTTGGTTCTACATTTGCCTAACAACCCATTACTTTTCCCTTGGGAGTAATTAACCCGAGGGTCATCTTTATTTTAACCCCCCCCCCCCCGGGGCCAATGCTTCTCTAAGTGTTGGTCCGAACTAGAGCCCCTTGCAGCGCCACCTTGGGGAAACTCGAGGCCTGGTTTTAGTTGTACGGACTGCTCATCCGGTCGTGTCCTGAGACGAGATACGTGCGGCTTCTATCAGGGTGTCGACACGCCGGGAGGCTTTGCTGATTTAGTTTCACCATTGTCGAAATGTCTTGTAACCAGGATTCCGAGACTGATCAGGTCTTCCCGGGAGAAGGAATATCCTTCGTTGATCGTGAGAGCTTATAATGGGCTAAGTTGGGACACCCCTGCAGGGTTTGAACTTTCAAGAGCCGTGCCCGCGGTTATGTGGTAGATGGGAATTTGTTAATATCCGGTTGTAGTGAACTTGAAGTAAACTTAATTAAAATACACCAACCGTGTGCGTAGCCGTGATTGTCTCTTTTTGGGGTTGTTCGAGAGGAGCAAACGGTTTTTGGGTTATGCTTGACGTAAGGAGTTCATGATCACTTCTTGATCATTACTAGTTGATGACCTCTTGTTAAGCTCCTCTTCTCGCTCTTGTTTCGGAAGTTAGCCACCATACTTTGCTTAGCCGCTGCTGCAACCTCACCACTTTATCCATTTGTCGTGGATTTGTCACGGCAGATGTCCTAGTGAGAGGACTTAGTCGTGAGGCCAACGCATCTATGTGGTAGCTTGAGAGGGGTTGAGCGGAATCGATAAACGCAACACAAGACAAGGGTTTAGACAGCTTCGGGCCCTGGGAAACATCATCCGGTAATAGTCCTACATGCTGTTTGAGGATAGGTCTCATTATGCTCATGAGGGAGTCGCCGGTAAACCGGCTCTTTGTGTCTAGCCCTAGAGATTGTTTCTTCTTTTTTCTCTCTGTCTTTGGGGAGCCCTGCCCCTCCTTATATATGTTGAAGGGGCGGTTTACATGACTAGTCCTAGTTGGATTAGGATTACTCTATTACAAGTGGAGTCCTAGTCTTGCTTCCTTTGTAGGAGAATATTCCTTATGCTTTCCTCATAAACCGGCCCACCATAACATAAGCCGGCCTTCCATAAACCGCCTTCTGGGCCACCGGGTCTTGTCGTTCCTCTGACCCGCCCGCCGGGTCACCAGTGAGTCATAATGACTTGGCGGGTTGCTTGTAAACCGCCAGGTCAGGGCGGGTCGCCAGTGAATCGCCAAGTGTCAGCGGGGTCTCAAATAAACTGCCAAGTCCGGCTGGGTTATACTTCCGGCCGGTTTACGCCGCGGGGTATATCCCCGACATTAGCCCCCAGTTTAATTTGAATTTATCCATGTTAAACTGATCCTGTAAAACAAACACAAGAACAAATTTGACAGATTATGCTCCGGGTTAATAATTCTTATAAACCGGCACCTGATCATCCTTAATTCCTTGTCATTTCCTTCTTCTAGAAAATCCAGGTCAATAAGCCAGCTTCATAATCAATTTGCTGACATTGTTTTGTCATAGAGAAATATTGTGAAGAATAACTCCTTTGACTCAGCTCCCAATGCTTAACAAAAATATTGGTCTTTTGAAATACTCATCTGATCTTCAGCCGGTTTAAGAATGTAGAACTTTGCCGGTTTACAAATATTAATGGCACTGGGTCATAATTGTAGCTAACATCAAGCTTGAAAATATACCTCTTATATACCTATCACTTGTAGCCCCAAGTCTTAAGAAGGTAGCATAGCAACAGCTCAAGACTTGCTTCAATATAAATATCACAATCTTGAAGAAATCTGATTTGTTCATCCCAGTCATTAGTCATAAACTGAGTATTCCATATATGTAGCCCCCAAGTGCCGGGTTGTCATGCTTGCAGCAACCTGGGACTTGTAATTGCCTGATGCTCATAAAAACTTCAACCAGTGTAGCCCCCAAGGGTTGGGTCATTATACAATAATGAGCAGGGACTTTGGAAATATAATCATGTAAACTTTGAACAGCAACGTGTATCCCGCAAGGGCCGGCTCAGTAAGATAATATTGAGTTGGGACTTGATATATACTTCAATGAAAATAACATCATATGATATAACCCCCATCATGGGGCTTGAACCCACGTCCACAAGGTTAAGAGCTTTGTGCTTTACCAACTGAGGAGTGGACCCTTCAATATAATGGATTTAACTTGTGTACCTTGAATTGTTGACAGGAGTAATTGGTAGCCCCCAAGGGCCGGCTCATTACAATGTGATGAGTCGGGTCTTAAATAAGGTGAGCAAAAAATGACTTTGCATTAGCCCCCAAGTGTCATGGTGCATGCTTGCAGCGACATGATACTTGCATATTTGAGGTAATCTCAGTTTGAATAATGTAGTCCCCAAGTGCCGGGTCGTAAGCGTGCAGCGACTCGGGACTATTTCCTCCATTATAGAATAAATCATATCCATTGATAAAATAACAGCCATCGCGCTGAAGCGGCTTTGAAAACCTCAATCATAATATTGGTTATTGATAACCATAATAAAAATCCAGCCAAGTTGGCTATTAAAGATTTGAATAATATAACCTGGTTTGAAAACCAGTTCCTGTAATATAAACCAGTATATCTATGCAGATATGATGTATGCTATGATAATGTAATGATGATGCAATGTATGATGCAATATATGATGATGTATGTGTATGATAACAAAATACTTCAATGAAACTAGCATGATAGCCACTGGAGTATCCTCGCTCTCTGTAAGGCAGCTCTCACATGACCCAATCGATGTTTTAACCTAGATAAGTTCAGGGTCTTGTTTAAATATTGACTTATCGAGAGTACACGAGGTCGGAGTAGCATCATGCAAACAGGCAGGTTTAACCAAGTTTCAATGAAGGCGGCTTAGTAGCCTGGGTTCATCCTTGCTATCTGTAAGCCGTGCCCTCACATGACAAACCGGCGTTTTAAGCTTAACAAGTTCAGGGTCTTGTTTTAAAGATTGACTGTTAAGAGTTCGCTGGGCCAATCAGGATTACCTGATGAAGAAGCAGCTGGCCTACAGGCAGGATGACCCGGAAGGGTTATTTCCTCTTTGGTGAATACACCTATGTTTGAACAGGAAGCCCCCAAGTAACCATAATAAGCTGAGCCCATAAGGCAGGATACCCATGTTTGAACCGCACATCATGGCAACAAGTTCTCTTTGGCAACCTTAACTCGAACTTGCGAGAGATGAATTCTTTTTTGAACCGGATGTTAAACCGGATATTGAGAGCTTCAAAGCTTTATCAGAGAGAGATGTCTCTTGAGCCAGATTTTAAACCAGAATCTCCATTTTGAGCTGGAAATTTTCTAACAGCCTTTAAACTTGAACTTGCGAGAAGTTAATTCTTTTTTGAACCAGAATTTCTTAAACCGGATTTGAGAGCTTCAGAGTTTTGTGGGCAACAGATTTCCCTTGAACCGGATTGTAAACCGGAATCCTTTCTGATGACCCGGAACTTCTTCATTGAGCCGGGATGTTGTAACAGTCATATACTTTCTAAGCCGGAGATTTTCTGACGGCCTTTAAATTTTCATCAATATAACAGTAGCCTCCGGGACCGGGTTATCTTTCCCTCCATCGTCCTGGGGCTCTTAAATTTTCTGAAACTGGCAAGATTTGCTGGGTCATGTCATCGTAGCCCTCGAGTCTCAAAGGTGACTCAAGGAGTTGGCTTGAGACTCTCCATATTTGACCGTGATATAAACCGGCATAACTTGTATATCATTGGTGTTGATAGCACGATGTGAATCCACAGAAGGTTGAGGTGACTGCGGCGGGTTTATAAATGATCCCGTATGAGCCATGTCAGCAACTCGGGCAATGGTTCCTTCCAATTGGCTCCTTGAAGTTTAACCAAACTGTAGTGGCGGCGACTTGTGTGCATGTTCATTGAGCCATCCAGTGCAGACGGCGGTTGATAGTATATGATAATTTGCCTCCATTTTGTTGAAAGAAAACTGGGCTACCCAAGCTGTGACTTGCTCAAACAGCTCATGCAGACAGGCGCAGCCAGGTATGTTGATGTAGACCGGGCCGTATGGGCGGCGGCTTGTGCGCGTCCATTCATCGGGTAATATGTTACGGACTATCACCGGGTGGAATATTGTCAGCCCGTGCTCCATACCCATGGTATAAACCACATTTGTAATGAATGATTGTCCTGTATATAAAAATACACATATCAAAGTAATTGTTCTTTGACAAAAATAATACATGCTAATAAAATAGACTTTAGATGGATAGCACCTGATTCGTTTAGGCCGGAAATAACCCGCCATGAAGTTGATGATCACTAGGTGAAACTGAAATCACTCACGGGTGAGTCAGCCGCGGGAGGAGACAGATGAGTCGGCCCGGTGTTGTAAGCCGGTGCGGACGAGCAAATTGTCCTCTGCGTTGTAAACCGGCGCGGACGCGTGAACCGGCCGCGAGGGCGGACGGGCGAGTCGTCCGTGGCGTTGTAAGGCGGTGCGGACGGGCGAGTCGGCCGGCGTGTTGATGTAAACCGAACCGCGATACGCGTGCCCATGAAGCTGCTCGGCACAGCCGAACGTGCCTCCGTGGTATAATACCACCCCTTTTCCTTTAATAGCCGTCCTGCATAAAAATATTACAGGCCAAAGTAATTGTTGTCGGATGAATTAAAATGTACTCATAAAATACATTGGAAAAATAACACCTGGTATTTTTTGCCGGATGAATACGGATGCTGGCGCTGGATAATGCATAGTGCTGCAGAGCTAGACCCGGCCGGTCGCGGGTAGGCACAAACGGAGAGGCGGCAAACCGGAGCCAGCGGCACGCGCTTTGCTCGACGGTGTAGGCCGAAATGGAGGCATGCAGGCGTGAGTTCAAGCAAACCGGACCGGTTTGCGGGCGGCCGAAGGCGGGCCGCTACAACGCCAGTGAGTCGGCGACGAAGGTGGCAGTTCGGGGCGGTTCGCCTGCGTGCGGCACGTCGCAGGTTCGAAACCTGGCGCGCGCGGTTTTAAACGGGGCGGCTCTGAGGAGAAGACGAAGGAAGCCGGTTCCCGGGGTAAAAACGGCGCGACGGCGGCCGGCCTCGGCCGTGGCAGTGGCTCGGAGTAGAGGTGAGCCGGCGACGGCGACTTGTGGAGAAACGCGGCTGAAGTGGCTAAAGGCCGAGATGGCGGCAGGCGACACGAGGTCGGGTCGGAGGCCACGGCGGCTTGAGGGTGCAGCTGGAGAGGAAAGTGTGGGTGCAGGAAGACGGAGCACAGCCGCGTCCTGACGGTGAGGCGATTTTAAGTGGGGCGGCTCTGCCGCGGGTGGCTTGTCAGAAGCAGAACAGGGCCATGGCAATCCGGAAGCGGTTGCTACATCGGCTCGATATGAGAGCCCGCGCGGGGGACTCGACGGGGTGGCTCAGTGCACCTCCATGGTGATGGCCGCTCATACCGTGGTGAAGACCCGGCGGCAGCTCGCGGGAAAACAGAGGCCAAGGCGGAGCCGGTCCTGACGGCGGCGGTTGCGGCCGAAGAGGTCCATGGCGAGGCGGCTGCTCGCAGAATTGGAAACAGCTCGCAGGCAAGTTGGGAGTGCATGCATGTGCAGTGGTCGTACTTCCTCGGTCCATTGCTGCAAGGAGTACTAGTTGAGGGTTCTTCACGTGGAGGGACATGGAAATCCATCAGGTTTTGGTTTTTTCGTCGATCAGCCACTGTGGATACTAGATTCAGGTGCATGTGCCAGATTGGTCTGGTGACCCCACATGCGCTAGGCCAAGTAGTACGAGCAGATGATGTGCGTGACCCGTGTTGGGCGAATCGGCCGATCAGACAAAACGCAGCAGAACTCTTGCCGGCTGTCTCAGTTTCCTACGATGGTACACCCAAAGACCGACTCGGCCTCCAACTGATGATTGCCTAGTAGTAGTTTCCCATGGTAGATTCAATTGGCTTGCTCGAAATCCATGCCATGCTAAATAATTCCTTTCTGCTTGGCTGCCATGAATCGATCTCACGGTTCTGCATGTAGACAGACTCCATTAACTTTGTTTTGGCATTGAACGGTGCCTGTCTAATCTGTCGTTTCTTTTTAGCTAATTCTTTCTGTCACGCCTGTCTAATCCACTGCTTCAAGCAATAATTTTCTAGGGCTCAACCGGTTTCGTCCAGACTTTGGAATCCTTGACAACCTCGAGTAACAGGTCCGCCCACCGGTCGGTTCTAGAGGTTTTCGCCTGCTAGGGCTGCTTCAAATCTCGGCGCTGGTCTGCCACGGAAAATTTTAATCTCAACTGATGAACTCAGATTCGATCAAGATACTTTCGCTCCTGTTCTTCTTCATCCGGCAACCGTGAACTTCTTGATCCCTGGAAGAGATCCCTTCAAAAACTCAACACCACTGTGCGCAAGCCCCACGGTGGGCGCCTACTGTCATGGATTTGTCACGGCAGATGTCCTAGTGAGAGGACTTAGTCGTGAGGCCAACGCATCTATGTGGTAGGTTGAGCGGGGTTGAGCGGAATCGAGAAACGCAACACAAGACAAGGGTTTAGACAGCTTCGGGCCCCGGGAAACATCATCCGATAATAGCCCTACATGCTGTTTGAGGCTAGGTCTCATTATGCTCATGAGGGAGTCGCCGGTAAACCGGCTCTTCGTGTCTAGTCCTAAAGATTGTTTCTTCTTTTTTCGCTCTGTCTTTGGGGAGCCCTGCCCCTCCTTATATATGTTGAAGGGGCAGTTTACATGACTAGTCCTAGTTGGATTAGGATTACTCTATTACAAGTGGAGTCCTAGTCTTGCTTCCTTTGTAGGAGAATATTCCTTATGCTTTCCTCATAAACCGGCTCACCATAACATAAGCCGGCCTTCCATAAACCGCCTTCTGGGCCACCGGGTCTTGTTGTTCCTCTGACCCGCCCGCCGGGTCACCAGTGAGTCATAATGACTAGGAGGGTTGCTTGTAAACCGCCAGGTCAGGGCGGGTCACCAGTGAATCGCCAAGTGTCAGCGGGGTCTCAAATAAACCGCCAAGTCCGGCCGGGTTATACTTCCGGCCGTTTTACGCCGCGGGGTATATCCCCGACACCATTCCTTACCCATTAAGCTTTGCTAGTCTTGATACCCATGGTAATGGGATTGCTGAGTCCTCGTGGATCACAGTTTACTACAACAACAGTTTTAGGTACAGGTTATGCGATGCTCATGACGCAAGAGCGATGTTTACTTGTGTTGGAGTTCTTCTTCTTCTTCGTCGATCTTGGGTTAGGTTCCTGGTCGGCAGCCTGGGCTAGCAGGGTGGATATTGTTTGAGTTTCTGTTTATGTTTCATCTGTAGTCGAATGTTGTTCTCATGTATGTTGATGTATTCTTGGGCGTTTGTGCCTTATGTATGTATCCCCAACTATTATGTAATGGTATGATGTAATGATATCCACCTTGCAAAAGCGTTTCCAATATGCGGGTCTATCCTTGGTGGGACCTTCGAGTCACTCTCGGATAGGGTCGCATATTGGGCATTTACAAGACATTGCCCAAGCTTGTGGCTTTGCATATCATTAGCATCATGGGTCTTCAAAGAATTCATACTAACAACAATTGCAATCATGCTCATCATTCACATATTCTATGCCAAGCATTCTATGTAATTCTTCTTCTAGTACTTGAGCACAATTTTCCTTTCCATCATTTTCACGAAAGATATTAAAAAGATGAAGCATTTGAGGCTCCCTCAATTCCATTTTTTGTAGTTTTCTTTTATAAACTAAACTAGTGATAAAACAAGAAACTAAAAGATTCGATTGCAAGGTCTAAAGATATACCTTCAAGCACTCACCTCCCCGACAACGGCGCCAGAAATTCGCCCGTTAGCGGGAGATCAAATCTTGACTTGACTTGGCGTAAACCTCCCCGGCAACGGCGCCAGAAATTGCTTGATGTCTACTACACTACCTTCTTCTTGTAGACGTTGTTGGGCCTCCAAGTGCAGAGGTTTGTAGGACAGGAGCAAATTTCCCTCAAGTGGATGACCTAAGGTTTATCAATCCGTGGGAGGCGTAGGACGAAGATGGTCTCTCTCAAGCAACCCTGCAACCAACTAACAAAGAGTCTCTTGTGTCCCCAACACACCCAATACAATGGTAAATTTTATAGGTGCGCTAGTTCGGCGAAGAGATGGTGATACAAGTGCAATATGGATGGTAGATATGGGTATTTGTAATCTGAAAATATAAAAACAGCAAGGTAGCAAGTGGTAAAAGTGAGCATAAACGATATTGCAATGCGTTGAAAGAAGGCCTAGGGTTCATACTTTCACTAGTGCAAGTTCTCTCAACAATAATAACATAATTGGATCATATAACTATCCCTCAACATGCAACAAAGAGTCACTCCAAAGTCACTAATAGCGGAGAACAAACGAAGAGATTATTGTAGGGTACGAAACCACCTCAAATTTATCCTTTCTGATCAATCTATTCAAGAGTTCGTAGTAAAATAACACGAAGCTATTCTTTCTGTTCGATCTATCCTAGAGTTGGTACTAGAATAACACCTTAAGACACAAATCAACCAAAACCCTAATGTCACCTAGATACTCCAATGTCACCTCAAGTATCTGTGGTTATGATTATACGATATGCATCACACAATCTCAGATTCACCTATTCAACCAACATAAAGAACTTCAAAGAGTGCCCCAAAGTTTCTACCTGAGAGTCAAGACGAAAACGTGTGCCAACCCCTATGCATAAGTTCACAAGGTCACTGTCGTGGTTTTGTCACGGCAGATGTCCTAGTGAAAGGACTTAGTCGTGGAGCCATCGCGACAGGTTAGCTTAAAGGGGTTAAAGCGGACAAAGGATGCAGGGAGTTTATACTGGTTCGGCCCCTTGCGGTGAAGGTAAAGGCCTAATCCAGTTGATGTGGAATTGCTAGGGTTTCGATGACCAGGGAGCGAATCCGCTATGCCTGGTTCTCGAGTTGTTGTTTCTTGTCCCTAAATCGCCGCCGGGTCGTCCCTTTATATATATAGGTTGACGCCCGTCGGTTTACAGAATCCCGAGGCCGGCTCATAAACGTGTCCGGCTCGGTTTCTACCCTTTCCTATCTTACAACACAAGTTACATATCATATGGCGGTTTATGTCTACAGGCCTTAATCCGCCTTTGGGCCCTGGGCCTCATGTTAGATCTCCTCCGTAAAGCGCCATACTCCTTGTCTTCATGGGCTTCAAATATGAATAACTCATTATGGGTATAACCCGGCCCCTCCTGGCCGGTTTATACTCAGTAGTAATATCCCCAACATTAGGCCCCAGATTGATTTGAACCTGTTCATGTCAATCTTCAACACTTAGGAAAATTCCCTCCTTCAGCGCCTTCGCATAATCTTGTAATCCGCCATGACGTCATCTTCCAGGATTATAATAAACCGCCATGACGTCACCTATTATTAAAAATGGTATATACCTCACCTTCATTAATGAGCCTCCGACAATCGAGGCGACAGCTCTGTCACATATCCAACTTTTGGGCTCCTCGATTTTTGCGCCTATCACTTATCCCTTCGCCTTATAAATAAGACCGGGGGTCCTTTTCATTCCCCCCCCCCCGTGCGTCCTCACTTCTTCTTCTTCCTTGCGCCGACCTAACCCTCACGCGCGGCCGCCGTCGTCAAGCTCCGCCCTCGACTTCAGCTCCGGCCGCTGCATCAACCTGAACGTACCAGAGAAACGCGGCGCTCCTCCGCTGTTCTGTCAGCATCACTAAGTCTCCCCTTTCCTTGTTCTAGATCCACCATAGGGTTTCGGTGTTCATCAAAGCTCGAAGTTGTTCCTCTCTGTTCATCTCCATAGTGCAAGCGGCGGTCTCAGATCCGACATTTTCTTACGCAGTCGCAGTCATAATCCCCTTTTTCATCCTTAAAACATCTTCTTCGTATAGAAAAAACTCATCTGGACCTGATGAACTACTTAAACACCTGTATTTTGGGTCTGAATATATTTTGATTTACTGATATGCTGCAGATCTGAAATTACCATATCGATCTGTGAAACTTGTTTTTCCCTTACTTAGACATTTTAGATTTGTACCTTCCATGCCAAGGTAGGCGGTTTAACTTTTTAGAAAATAATAATCCGGCAGGTGCCATTAGTCCCCTCTTAAACCGCTGTTCCTTTATCTTTGTAACCCCTCAATGTTAGACTCCGGTTTAACAATGTGCATCTGCATCTGTCTTCTCCTTCTGATCTTGCATCGCTTTATACTGTCAGTTATAAATCATAAACCGGCATTCAATCTTTCTTTAGCTTTTCTTGAAATGGGCCAAACAATTTTATGCTTGTAACTGGGTCCCCTCCCGGGTTACTGAAGAAAAACTGAATGGGTGCGTTGCAACCGGTGCCTTAGCGAAAAAGGACGTCATACACTGGAGGGCCCCCGGTCCAGAAAATCCTCCTGAACCAAGGATGGAGAAGTGATTGTATTCATTGATCACCTGGGTCGAGGGTTCAGTCCCCCGGATCAAAAAAATTCCGTGATGTACTTGCTAGCTTCCAACTCCACCCTCAAGATATTGGTCCCAACTCAGTGTCCAATATTTGTAACTTTCAAGTATTCTGTGAAGCTTACTTGCAGGAAGAGCCCACGGTTGAACTGTTCAGAGATTTCTTCTATCTGAACTGCCGTACTGAATTCACAGATGGGCCCCAATACTGAACTTGGCGGGGTTTCAATTCAAAAAAGGAAAGATGTCAGTTTTCCTCACGCCAAACATCATACTCATCCCAAAGATTGGAACCAGACTTGGTTCTATTGCCGAGATACGTCTCCAACTGACGAAAATCCTCTGTCGGGTTATTGTTCTCACCGGCTTAGCAATACACATCCATTTCCCCAACGCCTTACTGCCAAGGAACGATCCACGTATGCACCACAGCTTTCAAAGCTTCGGGCCTTTGTTGCGAACGATCTAACAGGCGTCGATTTTGTTCGTTGTTGGATCTCCTAGAGCATTCTGCCTTTAAGCCGACGCCCCGGTTTAATGTGTGAGTACACAGGGGATTTGAAATGATCCTCAATGACATATTGACATTCAGCTAACAGAAGATGAAGTTACTGAAGCTGTTAAGAAGATATTTGATGAATTGGTGGTTGTCTGCAGCAAAACAGGGCTGAACCCCTTCTGTACTTCCAATAAACCGCCAGGTGTAAGAATCATATAACTCCTGCTTTAACCCGATCCTTTTAAATATTCCCTCAAAAAAATTTCAATCTTTTGACAGGGTGATGATCCGTTCTGGAAGAAGAAATCACAGGATAAACCGGCCAAGACGCCTCGCCCCAAGACCAAGGTTACTAAAAAACCTGCCAAGAAGAAAAACGCTGAACCTCTGAACCAAACGTTGATGATGATCTGGATAATCCGGATTCAGAGGTAGAACTTGACTCTCTCGGTTCATTTTTCATACACCTCATTGGCAATGAATATTATCAGGATGACGCTGAAGGCAGCCATGCTGACGATGTAGAGGTAATTATTCTTTCCTCCGGTTCAGATCCTCTGCCAACACAGAAAATCCGTCAAGCAAACCGGAAAGTAAGATTTTCTCACCCCCTAGCTCACTTGGACCCAAACTTTCTTTTGAAGAAGCAGCAACACGAAGCTCGCCGCACAACCCGGCATAGTGGCCAGGTAGTTACCTCCGCCGGTTTACCGAATACTCCAGTCCGGAAACGTCGATCAGAGGGCTCTTATATTCCTGATACTTCTTACCCCAAGGCGGGTTTTTTCTGATAGCCTCTTAATCCGTCTGATTAGAATTACCAGGGAACCCCTCATTCATCCTCTGGCGATTCAATGGCCACACAACTTCCACCCCTCAAGACGGTTCCTGGGTGAGTTATGTTTTAATCTTATCCTTGATATATTATACTTGTCCGATGTATGGACCTTTATGTTTGTTCTCCTCAGTGCCAAGCCTAGACCCAGCAAGAAGGCCCGGTTGAATAAACCGGCTGACGACAATGTAACTATTGAACCGGAAAAAACTCCAGATCCGGAAGAAACAAATGCTGACGCCATGCTTAATGATCCGCCACGCAAGATTATGACTTTGTTGTTGAACAAGTGGAGGTTGACCCAACAGGCCATGCCGATAAAACGACAAGCCCGGTCCGAGCCACTGACAAACCGTCAAGCCCAGTTAAGGCCGCTGATAAACCGTCAAGCCCAGTCAAGGCTGCTGATGACAAGGCGGATGATGTTATGATTACCGGCTTCGGCCATACCACCCCTGGCAATCCTGTCGCTTTATCAAAGCATAGTGCCAAGGAAGAAGCTTCTGTCCATGGACAAAGGCAAGTGGAATACAGATCTGTCAAGCTACGCCCATCTCAACGCCCAAGATATTCATTCTGGCTTCTTGAACCGTCTGTACACAAGCCGCGACTATGAAGCCGGCTTAGTGAACTTGATGAAAGAACGATATGAGGTAACTACCGCTGAACTCTGCATATCTGTTCCTCTTTTGTCCAAATACTAACTCCAGTAGCCCCCAAGGGCCGGTTTATGATATCAATCTAAACCGGGACTTTTAGAATACTTCAACTTTGCTTGCGTAGCCCCCAAGGGTCGGTTTAACTTATTAAGATGAACCGGGACTTTAGAATAATAATCTTGTCACTTTCGCCTGTGTAGTCCCCAAGGGTCGGTTTATCTCTTCGAAGCTGAACCGGGACTTTTACCAATGTTTACTTTGAGCAAATATACATTAGCCCCCAAGTGCCAAGAATAATACTTGTATTGTGCTTGGGACTTGTAAAAATTCTGATAACAAGCAAATAGGCATTAGCCCCCAAGTACCAAGTGTATAACTTGTTATGCGCTTGGTACTTCAAATATGTGTTGCCAACTCATGATATGTCTGTCTCTTATAGGCTGAGCTGAGCAAAAAGGAAGCCCAAACCGCTGATCTTCAAGAAAACATCAAGTCCCAGCAAGCAGAAACCTCCAAAGCCAAAGATGAGCTGACCAGTGCCTTAGCAGCCATGGAGAAGCTGAAGGAAAATTTCAAGAAGGAGCGGGCGGATTGGGACATAGAGAAATCCACTTTGCAAAAGAGAGCTGAGGATGCAGAAGCAGCCCTTAAACCGGTGGCAGAAGAGCTGACTGGTTTAAAGCGGCAGATAAATGCCATGACCACTGCTGTGTTTGGTAAATATCCTCACTTTAAGTTTTCAACATATATTATCCTATCAGTTGCCGGTTCACTGATGCTTGTAATGATGCAGGAACTCGCATTACCCATCTGGGCTCTGACATGCAGAAGAAGTTGAAGGCTGCCTATACTCTTATAGAGCAATTATATACCGGCGCGCAACGGATCATATGCACTACTTCTCATAACAAGCCACCCCCAACCTTAATCAAGGAAACCTTAGAAAGGTTGTCAATGCTGCCTGCCCGGTTGAAGAATTAAAAAGATCGGCTGCAAGGGCAGGTGCTCTGACCGCGCTAACCCGGGCTAAAGCATGGGTGCCTGATCTTGATCCGGTGGATGTGGGTAAAGGGTATCCAAGCTTAAAGGAAGACGGGTCAGATTTTGACAATGATGACCTCCAAGCCATAACCAGGGAAGTGCGTCCACTGGCTTGCCAATTTGCAGAAGAAACTGATCTGTCATACTATCATGCGATTTATGACGTCAACAACAAACGGGTTGCTGCACCAACTCCGGATGCTCAAAATCTTATCCCGCCAATCCGTAAGCATACCTATGCCCCTGACGTTGAACCGTCCACACTTATAAGCGATGAAGCTGTATTCCAAGCCCTAACTGGGATCGATTCGGCAACCATTGACTTCCAGCCACTGGGTAGAGAGGAGGAGGATGAACCGGCGCAAGGTGATCCACAGCCGTCAAGTCAGCCTGGTGATGAGTCGTGATCCGGAGGCCGGTTTAGCCTTCTGCGTACTGCAACACTTGCTGAAAACAATTATCCTTTTGGGCATTAAAGCGCCTTGTAATAGGCTAGTTAAAACACTTGGTCTGCTATGCCATCGCGCATATTTATTTTTCCTGACACTGTTAATCCGCCATGCTTAGGATATATTATGTTCATAATCCATAGCAGTTTATTCAAGCTGTTCCTGCATACAAGAAGTTGAAAGTGTCCTGGCGGTTTACCGCCGGACGGGTCATGATGCCCAAATATACAGCCAGGGTTTATAACAAGGCTGTATGTGAAAATAATCAAATATGAAATAGATGATACCTGTGACATTGAATCACATCGTTGGTTGGCCAACTTTATTGTAGTAAGGGTGATAACCCCAATCTTGAGTACTGATAACTCCTTCCATATTGTGCCGGTTTATGATAAAACCGTACCGGGTTGTGATAAACACCGGATTATCCATATATAACACTGGCGACTTATAGTCGAAACCAGACCGGGTTGATAAACGCCGGATTATAACTGATCATGTACTGACAACTTGTAGTTGAAAGCCAAGCCGGGTCAATAAACGCCGGTTTATCATAAAATATTATAAACCTCATCAAAGGAGAAAAAACTTGGCAAATAAAAGCATAAAAAGAACATGCGAGGCTTTTCATGGGCTGCCAGGCCCAAATCGAGGCTTTTCATGGGCTGCCAGGCCACTGAGTTAAACCATTTTACAAAGCCTTTTAAGATGGACCTCACATTAACCAATCGTCGTTTTAACTTTGACAAGTTCAGGGTCTATGAGATTGACTTGTCAAACGTTCGGCGGGTCATACCAGGATTACCTGGACGGAGTGGCTTACTTAAAGAGGCAGGATAACCCGGGGTTTTAGGTGAATACACCTGGCTTCCAAGCCTGGCTTGATAGCCTATTACAAGGGTGTAGACTCTTTGTTCTTTGAGAAGCAAAGAGCCCCCAAGCAATATTTTGAGCTGTGCTCAGTGGGTGCCTATGTTTGACTTGTGCTTTTGCAACACTCTCTTTTGCCCCTAAGTGATTTCCTTTTGGCTTTAAACCGATCAAGAGGTGTAGCTATGGTTCAAATACGACCAAGCCCCCAAGTGATTTCCCTGGTGGCCTTGCGCCGATCAAGAGGTGTATCTATGGTTCGAATATGACCAAGCCCCCAAGTGATATTTATATATATGGCCTTATAAGTCGGATCAATGGGTAAACAGGACTCCGCTTTATAAACAGAAGCCCCCGTGTAACCACACATGATGTAAAAAAACAACAACAGAGACCCCGCTTTAGCTGAGACTCCGGTTTATTATATTGATCATAATATATACATTGTCATAACTATGTACATAAGAAGAGCCTGTGGCTCAAGTGTAATAAGGCCGAAGATGAGCGATATTCCACGGCCGGTGGGTCTCCTCCTCTGATTTACGTGAGTCTTTGTGCTCTCGAACATCGATAAGGTAGTATGACCCGTTATGCAGATTCTTGCTGACCACAAAGGGTCCTTCCCAAGGCGGGGATAACTTGTGCATATCAGACTGATCCTGGATGAGTCGGAGCACCAGATCGCCTTCCTGAAAAGTTCTGGTTCTAACCCGGCGGCTGTGATAGCGACGCAGATCTTGCTGGTAAATCGCCGAACGAGCTGCTGCAATGTCACGCTCCTCATCTAACAGGTCAAGTGCTTCCTGTCGTGCCTTCTCATTGTCAGCTTCAACATAAGCCGCCACACGAGGCGAGTCATGACAGATGTCACTAGGGAGAACCGCCTCTGCTCCGTAAACCATGAAAAAGGCGTGTAACCCGTAGATCTGTTGGGCGTGGTATTGATGCTCCATAACACGGAAGGTAACTCTTCCACCCAACAACCCGGCGTCCGTTGTAAGGGAACCATAAGCCGGGGCTTGATGCCTCTCAAAATCTCTTGATTGGCTCTCTACGCTTGACCATTAGACTGGGGGTGAGCCACTGATGATACGTCAAGCCGGATGTGCTCACGTTGACAAAATTCTTTCATAGCACCCTTGGACAGATTAGTACCATTATCAGTTATGATGCTGTGTGGAAAACCAAACCGGAAAATCACCTTCTTGATGAATTGAACCGCCGTGGCTGCATCACACTTACTGACTGGCTCTACTTCCACCCACTTAGTGAACTTATCAACCGCCACCAAAAGGTGGGTCTTCTTATCCTTGGATCTCTTAATGGGCCCAGCCATATCCAGCCCCCAAGTTGCGAATGGCCAAGTGATTGGAATCATCCTCAGTTCTTGAGCCGGTACATGAGCGCGCCGTGAGAATTTTTGACAGCCATCACACTTTTTGACCAAGTCCTCAGCATCGGCATGAGCCGTCAACCAATAGAAACCGTTACAAAAAGCCTTGGCTACCAGGGACTTTGAACCGGCTTGGTGACCAAAATCTCCTTCATGGATCTCACGCAAAATCTCACGGCCTTCTTCAGGAGACACGCAACGCTGAAACGCCCCTGTCACACTGCAATGATGCAACTCTCCATTAACAATAGTCATTGACTTGGACCGCCGGATTATCTGCCTGGCCAAAGTTTCATCCTCCCGTAACTCACCCCGGTTCATATACGCCAAATATGGGACCGTCCAATCCGGGATGACATGAAGAGTCGCCACTAGCTGAGCCTCTGGATCAGGAACAGCCAAATCCTCCTCTGTAGGTAGCTTGACTGACGGGTTATGTAAAACATCCAGGAAAACATTGGGTGGAACCGGTTTACGTTGGGAACCCAAACGGCTGAAAGCGTCCGCCGCTTCATTCTTTCGCCGGTCCACATGGTCAACCTGATAACCTTTGAAGTGACCAGCAACAATATCCACCTCTCGATGATATGCTGCCATGAGCGGGTCCTTGGAATCCCAAGTACCAGATACTTGTTGAGCCACCAGGTCCGAGTCACCGAAGCACTTAACCCGGCTTAATTCATCTCCTTAGCCATTCGAAGACCATGGAGTAAAGCCTCATATTCAGCTGCATTGTTAGTGCAAGGGAACATTAAACGGAGAACATAACAAAACTTATCACCTCGTGGGGAAGTTAACATGACTCCAGCCCCCGAGCCCTCCAATTGCCTGGACCCATCAAAAGGAATAGTCCGATAAGTATGATCCGGCTTCTCTTCTGGCGCCTGTAACTCTGTCCAGTCATTGATGAAATCCACAATGCCTTGGGACTTGATTGCCGTCCGAGGCATATATTTTAACCCATGAGGTCCAAGCTCAATGGCCCACTTGGCAACCCGGCCAGTTGCTTCCCTGTTTTGGATTATATCCCCCAAAGGGGCAGAACTGACCACAGTGATAGGATGCCCCCGAAAATACTATTTAAGCTTCCAGCTTGCCATAAAAACTCCATACACCAGCTTCTGCCAATGTGGGTACCTCTGCTTAGACTCAATAAGCACCTGACTGATATAATAAACTGGCCGTTGAACCGGATATTCCTTTCCAGCCTCCTTGCGCTCCACCACAATCGCCACACTAATAGCCTGGGCATTAGCAGCCACATATAACAACAAGGGCTCTTTATCAACAGGAGCAGCAAGGACAGGCGGCTCAGCTAACTGCCGCATTAGATCCTCAAATGCTTCATTGGCGGCATCACTCCAGACGAAATCATCCGTCTTCTTCAGCATCTGATACAAAGGGATGGCCTTCTCCCCAAGGCGACTGATAAACCGGCTTAAGGCTGCAATCTGGCCTGCCAAGCGTTGAACATCATTGACACACTTTGGTTTAGCCAGCGAGGTAATAGCCTTGATCTTCTCCGGATTAGCTTCAATGCCCCTGTTAGACACCAGAAAACCCAAGAGCTTGCCCGCTGGTACACCAAAGACACACTTAGCTGGATTAAGCATCATCTTATAAACCCGAAGGTTATCAAAGGTCTCCTTCAAATCATCTATCAATGTCTCCTCCTTTCTGGACTTCACCACAATATCATCCACATAAGCATGAACATTGCGCCCGATCTGATTATGAAGACAATTCTGCACACAACGCTGATAAGTCGCCTGGGCACTCTTAAGCCCAAAAGGCATAGACACATAGCAGAAGGCTCCAAAGGGAGTTATAAAAGACGTCTTCTCCTGGTCCTTAACTGCCATTTTGATCTGATGATAACCGGAGTAAGCATCCAGAAAGCTCAAACGCTCACAACCCGCCGTAGCATCAATGATTTGATCAATACGAGGGAGAGCAAAAGGATCTGCTAGACAAGCCTTGTTCAAATATGTGTAGTCCACACACATACGCCAAGTGTCGTTCTTCTTAAGTACTAGCACCGGATTAGCCAGCCACTCAGGATGAAATACTTCAATGATAAACCCAGCCGCCAAGAGCCTGGCTACCTCCTCACCAATGGCCTTGCGTCTTTCTTCATTGAAGCGGCGGAGAAACTGCTTGACCGGTTTAAACTTGGGATCAACATTAAGAGTGTGCTCAGCGAGTTCCCTCGGTACACCTGGCATGTCAGAAGGTTTCCATGCAAAGATGTCCCGGTTCTCACGGATGAACTCGATGAGCGCGCTTTCCTATTTCGGATCCAAGTTAGCGCTGATGCTAAACTGCTGAGATGGATCGCCAGGAAGAAAATCAACCAGCTTAGTCTCATCAGCCGATTTAAACTTCAAGGCCGAATCATGCTCTGTAGTTGGCTTCTTCAAGGAAGTCCTATCCGCCAGATCAACATTGTCTTTGTAGAACTTCAACTCCCCTGTTGCACAAACCGACTCAGCATAAGCCGCATCACCTTCTTCACATTCCAAAGCGATCTTACGGCTCCCATGTACCGTTATGGTCCCCTTATGACCCGGCATCTTGAGCTGCAGATAGACATAACAGGGCCTTGCCATAAACTTAGCATAAGCCGGTCGTCCAAACAAGGCATGATACGGACTCTTGATTTTTACCACCTCAAAGGTCAATGTATCTGATCTTGAATCATGATCATCCCCAAAAGCAACCTCTAGAGCTATCTTACCAACTGGATATGCCGATTTACCAGGCACCACACCATGAAAACAGTGTTCGACGGTTTAAGATTTTTATCTGTTAACCCCATGCGACAGAAGGTTTCATAATAAAGGATGTTGATACTACTCCCCCCATCCATGAGTACTTTGGTGAACTTATATCCTTCGACCTGAGGCGCCACCACCAAAGCCAGATGACCCGGATTATCAACCCGGGGTGGATGATCCTCTCGACTCCACACAATGGGCTGCTCAGACCAGCGCAAGTAACGGGGCACCGCCGGTTCAACGGAGTTCACTGCCCTTTTATGAAGCTTTTGATCGCGCTTGCACAGGCTAGTGGTGAAGACATGATACTGCCCACTATTCAACTGCTTCGGGTTGCTCTGGTAACCCGACTGCTCCTGCTGCTGACTCCCCTGGTGATTATAACCACCTTGGTTGCCCTGACTACCTTGATTGCCATGTCCGCTTTGATTACCTTGAAATCCTGAGCCAGAATTGCCTCCACCATAACCCGGCCAACGAGAACTGGGTCCTGAACCGTCGGACGGTCCATGATCATATCGGAAAAGATCTGAGTTTTTGAACTCCCGCATAATAAAGCAATCCTTCCAGAGGTGCATGGCTGGCCTTTCTCGCGACCCGTGCTTTGGGCAAGGCTGGTTTAACAGGTGCTCAAGGTTGAGACCTGATCCTCCACCCCGCGGGGGCGGTTGGCCCTTACGACGCTGAACATTATCCTGCGTGTTGGTGTTAGCCACAAAATCTGAACTGTTATCCGCTTTACGCTTACCGTTGTTTCCATGACCCGCCAGGTTATGTTGCTGCCCCTTGGTACTGCCGCTCTTCTTTCCCTTTCCTGTCTTTTCTTCGTCAGACTCAGGGTCCTTGGTACTATCAGAGTCAGCATACTTAACCAGAGCTGCCATAAGCATCCCCATGTCATTGCAGTGACGTTTGAGCCGTCCCAACTTTAGCTTCAGAGGCGCGAACCGCCAATTGCCTTCCAATGTTAACATTGCTGTATCAGCGTTGATGCGATCAGATGAATGCAAGATTTCTGAAACTCGGCGCACCCAATGGGTTGTTGATTCTCCTTCCTCCTGAACACAGGCAGCTAAGTCCACAATTGACATGGGCTGCTTGCACGTGTCCTTGAAATTCTGGATAAACCGGGCCCTTAACTCAGCCCATGACCCAATGGAGTTAGCTGGCAGGTTTTTCAACCAAGTGCGAGATGTTCCCTCCAACGTCATGGTGAAATATTTAGCACATGCCGCATCATCCACATCCAGCATCTCCATTGCCATCTCATAGCTTTCGACCCATGACTCGGGGGATAAATCGGCAGTGTAATTTGGCACTTTACATGGGCCCTTGAAATCCTTGGGCAGCCGTACATTGCATAGCGCCAGCACGAGACACGGCACCCCCAAAAAACTGGAGGTAACCCCTGGTTCCATCGAAGTTGTTGGACGAACCAGAGTAAGCTGATGGGCCGCGTATTGCGCTGCTAACTCGGCCTCTCGACGTGCCCTAGCACGATCCACCACGTTCTGAGCATCAACACCGCCACCCGCCGGGTTATGGCCACGAGGCGGATTACGATTCCGCGCACTGCTCGACACGGCCGGTTCATCCATATGCCTGCTATAACTCCGGCTTGGGCGGGGAGTGGAATGAATCCTCTCGCGGCTGTATGAATAAGCCTGCTGCTGAGTCAAGGTTGTCTGAAGGAGCTCTCTAGCCCGTCATGTCTTGACCGCTACTGGGGACTCGCCTTCGATCGGGAGAGTTGCCAATCATGAAGCGGCAGCAACAATGTTATCCAACGGGTTAGAGTAATGACCCGGTGGTGTTGGGACGTGCTGTGGTAGGTCATTGTTCTGACGAGGCGGATCCATCGGGCGCGGCTGAACCGGCGCCCTCGTTCCAGGTGCCTCCGCCCGGTTTACCACTGGCTGATTACTGGTTCCTGCTCCTGGTGTGTTAAAGAGATTCCTTGCCTCATAAACCGGAGGCAGGTGGGATCGGTACCTTCTCCTCATGACATCATTTGACGCGCTCTGATCTAACATAAGCCGGTAAGCCTGTGCATCCAACTCGGCCCGCTCTGGAGCCATCCTGGTATCCTCAGCTGCCAGGTCTGCCTTGGCTTGAGTTATCTGATCCTTCACCTTCGCGATTTTCGCGTTATGCTCATCCTGATTCACCGGGTTAACTTCCGCCAGCAGCGCTGCCAAAGCATCAAATAAGCCGGATAAAACCTGAGCCGGCGGTCGCGCAGGGCCTCCTGCCCCGGCTGCTGTCGCCGCTGCTGATCCGAAAACCATTGCCGCGGCAGTCGAGGAGTGCTGCGCAGGTTGTGTACCGGCCATGAAGATCGCAACCCGGCTCAGTGGGTCAAAGGGGTCCGGAATACTGTCGCCATCGGAACAGCCCCCAAACCGGCCATCTTGCAGCTGGTACAATGACTCGATCTCTCCAGTAGATGACTTGTCATTAGAGTAAACGACAGTTTCACCACTAGATGCCGATCTATCCTCAGATTCCGCTCCGTGGATGACTCCCACGAAGGCACGCTTCATGGCGGGCTGAGCCCGGGCAGGTCTCGCACACTGAGCCGTTTCGACAATGTCGGTGCAGATGTCCGGCTCAGGGCCTGGCTCGCCAATCTTGCCAATGAAGATGTGAATACCGCCGAAGGGGACCCGGTACCCGTACTTGATTGAGCCGGCCTCGGGGCCCCAGCCTGTGTTGTTGATGTAGAGCTTGCCGCGATGACTCTTGGACATATGGCCCACAGCGTATCCCTTGAGCCCTTCGAAGCTGCCCTCTAAGAACTCGAAACCATCGTGCGATAGCCCCACGGTGGGTGCCAACTGTCGTGGTTTTGTCACGGCAGATGTCCTAGTGAAAGGACTTAGTCGTGGAGCCATCGCGACGGGTTAGCTTAAAGGGGTTAAGGTGGAAAAAGGGTGCAGGGAGTTTATACCGGTTCGGCCCCTTGCGGTGAAGGTAAAGGCCTAATCTAGTTGATGTGGAATTGCTAGGGTTTCGATGACCAGGGAGCGAATCCGCTATGCCTGGTTCTCGAGTTGTTGTTTCTTGTCCCTAAACCGCCGTCGGGTCGTCCCTTTATATACATAGGTTGACGCCCGTCGGTTTACAGAATCCCGAGGCCGGCTCATAAACGTGTCCGGCTCGGTTTCTATCCTTTCCTATCTTACAACACAAGTTACATATCATATGGCGGTTTACATCTACAGGCCCTAATCCGTCTTTGGGCCCTGGGCCTCCGTGTCAGAGATCCTCCGTAAAGCGCCATACTCCTTGTCTTCATGGGCTTCAAATATAAATAATTCATTATGGGTATAACCCGGCCCCTCATGGCCGGTTTATACTCAGTAGTAATATCCCCAACAGTCACTGAACCCGCAAGTTGATCACCAAAACATACATCAAGTAGATCACGTGAATATCCCATTGTCACCACAGATAAGCACATGCAAGACATACATCAAGTGTTCTCAAATCCTTAAAGACTCAATCCGATAAGATAACTTCAAAGGGAAAACTCAATCCATTACAAGAGAGTAGAGGGGGAGAAACATCATAAGATCCAACTATAATAGCAAAGCTCGCGATACATCAAGATCGTGCCAAATCAAGAACACGAGAGAGAGAGAGAGATCAAACACATAGCTACTGGTACATACCCTCAGTCCCGAGGGTGAACTACTCCCTCCTCGTCATGGAGAGCGTCGGGATGATGAAGATGGCCACCGGTGAGGGATTCCCCCTCCGGCGGGGTGCCGGAACAAGGTCTCGATTGGTTTTTGGGGGCTACAGAGGCTTGCGGCAGCGGAACTCCCGATCTAGGTTATTTTCTGGAGGTTTATGTATTTATAGGAATTTTTGGCGTAGGTCTCACGTTAGGGGGGTCTCAGAGTCGTCCACGAGATAGGGGGACGCGCCCAGGGGGGTAGGGCGCGCCCCCCACCCTCGTGGACGGCTCGGGACTCTTCTGGCCCAACTCTTTTACTCCGGGGCTTCTTTTGGTCCATAAAAAATCATCAAAAATTGGCACGTCAATTGGACTCCGTTTGGTATTTCTTTTCTGCAAAACTCAAAAACAAGGAAAAAAACAGAAACTGGCACTGGGCTCTAGGTTAATAGGTTAGTCCCAAAAATCATATAAAATAGCATATAAATGCATATAAAACATCCTAGATGGATAATATAATAGCATGGAACAATCAAAAATTATAGATACGTTGGAGACGTATCACTCATCTGATACGGATTCCAAGTGTGTGGCTGGTGGCACTTCTGCGTCCATGAAAGAAGGGGCTGCGAAGACAATTCTGAATGAGATGCCATCCACAGGTGAGACTCTTGGCACAACAACTCCATCTTCTGGTGGTCTAGAGGTTGCTACGGCGACCGTTACGCGAGCTGGTCTTCCACCTAGGCGGCGTAGCCCCCGCAAGCAATCTGCAGACATACCCAATGCACCAGCTATAGCTAGGAGCAGCAGAGATGACTCATGTTATGTGCCTGCATCCACACTGTTCCCACCCACCTGCCAAAAGCAATGTTATGGAGAAAACGGCAGTCCGGAGTGCAACTGACGCAGGTGTCAAGTCAGGCATGACTGACGGAGGTGAACGTCCGGAGTAGACTGCGTCTTTACCCGCCGTGGAGAACCCCAGCTTAAATCTGCGCACTTCTAAGCTCCCAGTCAACATTGGTGTCCCATACAGCCCAAACAAGAAGATTGGCAAGAAAGTTGCGGTTGATACCGTTGGCAGCACGCCCCGCCCTACTAATAAGCCTGATGATACTGCAGCAGATGAGGCGGAAATGTTTGTTGATCTGTCACCCCTGGATTCTACGGAGCAACTTCCTCGCGGTCCGACTGGTAGGGAGGAGAGGCACCCATGGCCTTCACCCCACCGAGCTGTAGCCTTGGCATCGATCACAGTCAAGATGAACAGTGGTGCAAGATCCTATGCTAGTTGCCTTTGCTTTCCCGATAGGCATGGCCCCAATGATGGCGTAGCCAATGGCTAATGGCAGGAAGGCTGTGAAGTTTGCAGAGCCGATAGTGCAAGGTACATTTTTTGTGTGTTTATCATTTTGTTTTATACATTTTTTTAGTCTGACATTTGTCACAAGATTTTTTTGGTTTCTCACTGGTGATGGCAAATCTCATCTGATGCACATGGCAACTGGAGTTGCTGCACCATGTCACCTATAGTTTGTTGCCATGTTGCAATTCCATTCGCCAAGCACATGGCAACTGGAGTCGCTGCAACATGGCAACTACAGTTCAACCCACGTGGCAATTGTAGTTGTTGCCACATGGCAACTACAGTGCACTACACCTGGCAATTGGAGTTGCCTCCACATGGCAACTTCCTATTTTTTGCACCTACATTTCATATTCTGCACCCTTTCTTTCATAATAAACTTGTTTTGTTTCCAGGTATCCTAACCCACTGTTTGATCCTTGCAGCCACCCCTGAGGAGATTACGCCGTCACTTGATGAAGCTTACCGCAAGATTGAGGAGGCAGCATTGCAGAGGAGGTCCTCATAAGGTCAGGGGCAATCAAGTTCTAACGTGCCTGCTGAGTCGGTATCTGAGGATACCATTAGAAGTGCCACCCCTGGTTCTGTGAGGCAGCATATGGTAGTTCACGCACCACCCGCGGATGACTATGAGCCCGAAGTCAAGGCCACAAAGGAGCAGAACCAGCTGTACGATATTGTCAAGCATTTTGTAAATGTGAGGTCCAACAGCAAGCACATGAAGGAGCTGAAAGCGTAATGCCCACACCACACAACCCCTCACTTGCTTTCCTCTTATTTTTTTCCTTTTGCTATTCTAGAGATGCTTTGTTTACGTTTTATTTCTATTTTTTACTTAGTAAACATGATTCTTTCATGTTATATCATTTTCATACAGCTCATGTTTGGACAGAACCAAGATCATACAATGTGATGCGACAAACGTTGGCCTGGGTGATCTTGCCGAGTCTGTGAGGCCACTCGGTAAAATGTCGAAGAATGTAGTTGCGTGTGGGATTGACTTCATCAACAGGAATATGGATATTTGTCCTGACAAAACAATCATACAGTACAGTGTGACCTGCAAAATATGAGATGGTGACTTCCACCATAAAATCCTGAGGAAGCATTTTGCTGCGCATGGTGAATTCAAGCTCACAATGAAGAAATGTGTGAGTATTCCTTCTTTTTTGCACATTTTCCTCCCATGCTATGTTTTGCCAGTAGCTATGCTTCACATGTGGGCTACACACTGTTTTGTGACAGCTGTTTCATGTGGCAACAGCTGCCATGTAAAATGAGTTTGACTGCTTCTTAATGCAACTTATGTGGCAACTTCAACTAAAATACTGGGCAACTTTGTTCATACATGGATGGCAACTTCTTTTAATTACACATGGCAACTAAACATTCTTTGTGGGTGTACTTTTGGACACTTGCTACTTTCTCATTCATGTTCCTCTTAGTGCATCCGGTGATATCTTTACATATCATTTTTCCAATTACATCATTGTTGTTTTTTATGTGAACTCTGCCTTTTCTTTTTCCTTTATCTTACTTTGCAGGTATTGTTCCCCATGTTCCAGGAGCTTGCACCACACGACCCACATGACAAGTGTGGTCACCACTACGCAATTTGCCTTGACCTGAAGAACCAACGATTTGAGGTGCTAGATTCAATGCTTTCAGAAGCTGATGCAGACCTTACTACGCATGCTGAATTCTTCATCAACAACCTCAAAGAGACATGGAACCGTCACTACGAAAACTCAAGGGTCCAGATCATTCATTTCCCAATCGAGTACGTCGCGACTACGAAGCAAGGAAACCGGTAATTACTATCTTTTTCCATGTGTCTTCCACACCAATCCCAAACCTTTTTTGTCACCTCTGCATTGAAGTTTATGATTTTTTTTATGTTCTCTTTAGTTGACCTGATTCTTTTCTTTATAGGCATGACTGTGGCTTTCACATGTTGGAATACCTTGCAAAGTGGGAAGGTCGACGGGTCCCTGTCGTCACAGCTGCAATGGTCGTCGAACTCCGCAAAATGTACACATGGAACTGGTTGATGAATGAAGATTTCAACATGCGGGCCAACGCACGAGAGTTCATAGAGGAAGCTGTCAAGAAAGCCAACAAGAAGTACAAGTGATCACGTGGTGCTCTATACCACACGCCTACCTTACATTCTGTGGCTGAGGAATGTAAGGTATCAACTTGTTCTTTTAAAACTATGTCCGTGTACTACGTTATGACTGCATCTGCCCGTAGCCTAGTATATAGTGGTGGCATGTGAGTGACATTGAATATTTGTAATATATGTGTGGATGTGAACCTACTTAGGTGTGACAGCAGCTACGTTTATGTTTCAGTATTACTATGTGTTCGTGGTTGGTGGTACCAGTTGGGTGTTTTTGAATGCGTCTATGATGCCTGAAAACATGGCAAATGTAGTTGATCAGACACGGTTAGTGAAAGTTATCGTTCTTTTCGTTTGGCTTTTGGGTTTTTTGCATTGCTAACTGTATCGGTTAGCATGGTAGTTCATAAGCAGCCGTTACCTTGCATTTTTTGCACGCGATCGTTTCAACTTATTTTTCATAGTATGCACACAATACAATATGTGCGGAATAAAATGCGTTGACTGAAAACGGAAATCTACGCAATGGTAGATTCAGTACAAATAACATGGCAGATTCAGTAGAAATAACATGGCAGATTCAGTAGTAATAACATGGCAGATTTAGTGGAAATAACATGGCAGATTCAGTGGAAATAACATGGCAGATTTAGTGCCACACACTGGGCAATTGTAGTCATTCAATCATGGCATTTTCTTTCAAATTCTGATGCCCATCAAGAGTCATTCTCCCATTTTTTAAAATTTAGAACATCTACCTTACAAAAATGTCACCAACAACCAAGTTACAGTCCTCCAATGTTGCTTACGGGTTGCCCGTCCCTTTCTTTGTTTTCTTGTGTTTTGCTTGAATCTCCAACCCCGATTTGTATCTCACCTCTTTTGGACGCCCTTTTGTGATGGAACGGGGTGGGTTCCTGACCTGGGTTTGTGTGCTTGTTGTTCCAGACCCTACCTCCGAGTTTTCAGATGATGGCCCCGTGGATGAAGGCACACTTGACGTGCGGGGGAACCTGTGTAAGGCTTCTTCAGCTTTCCTCTTTTTGATCTCATCAAGCTCTCTTTTCAGGGCCTTCCTGTGTTTTTCTGCCACCCTCGCTGTCTCATCACTCTTGCATGCTTCATCTATTAGTTCAGCATAGTTCTTGGTCAACACAACATGCCTCATGGCTTCCATGGTTGCCTCTGGTCTCTCATCATGCACAGCAAAAACTGCGTTTGATGTTTGTGGCCCCAACGCGTCGTCGGCGTCCCAAGTCCATCGCCGCCGTATGAAATGGCGGGGCATTCACGTGACCACGTTCATGTCCATTACTTTTAGTATGTGACAGCACACAATCCTGTCCCGTTTGAATTTGCAGCATTGGCAGTAGTATTCTCCTTCGTTTATCGAGGCCTTCACAAAGTAGTTCCTTCCTTTGTCTGGGTCTTCAGGTTTTGAATCCGACATGCCCAAGAGAGAACACACCTTGAACGTAGGTTCGTCCACCTGGTAAGCCATGTACATGTTGGCACGCTTTATTTCTTCCTGGAATCTGCATGTTTTTTGTGGTTTGTTAAACTCTTATATGATGTTTTGTAGCACCTTATGTTGATGTAGGCCGTAACGTAGCAAAGGCATCTAAAATGAATGATGGCATGGAAATCCTGATTTTTTTTCCCACATCTGTTCTTGTGTTGTTTGTTTCCATATGGCAACTGTATGATATCTTCACATGGCAAATGCATAACATTTTAATTGGCAAGTGCGTTAAATTTAACATGGCAACTACAGTTCATAAAACATGGCAAATGCAGTTTTGTGTCACATGTCAACTGCATATCATTTTCACATGGAAACTACAGTTCATTAAACATGGCAACTACAGTTTATTAAACATGGCAACTACAGTTCAACCCACGTGGCAACTATAGTTGATTTCACATGGTAACTACATATCATGATTACACTGTACTCAATGGCTACTTTTCAACATATCAGCAATTCAAACAAGCTGGCAACTGCATTGCATTCTATATGGCACCTACTACCTTAATGCTTGTGCAAATAAGACGGTAACACAATTGACTTACTTGTTAAAAATCTTGTTGGTATATGTCTTGCTCATCTGCCTCTCCATTGGTAAATATGTTAGCAATTTAGGCTGCTTGAGCGCGGTGTTTGCTTCTTGCTATAGCTCATATCCCAGTATTTTCTGTTGCAAAGTTGTGTATTGCTTGGCAAACTGCAGCAATGAGTTGCTAGGGCTCACGTACCGCTTCAGAACAGCATTGAACCCCTCGCTGCGCTGCGTAGTCTGCAGAAATGGGAAGAAGCACTGCATGAAGTAGGCCGGCACCCAGTACATTCGCTTATCCCACAGGCTTGCAAGCATCTCGTTGTCTTGGACTTGATATGTTTCAATCATAGCTGTCCAGCTCTGTTCAAACTCCTCCACCGTCAAGCTATAGTCCATGCACAACTCGAATGCCTTGTGCAGCTCTGGACGGTCAGCAAAGAACGGTCCTAGCGTCTCCTCAGCCTTCTTTATAATATGCCACCTGCAGTGCCTGTGCACTGCCAACGGAAAGACCTCCTCTATGCCTGCACACATGCTAAAATCCTGGTTTGTTATTATGTTCATCGGAGCAAGTCCACCCATGCACTCCAAGAAGGTTTTGAACAGCGAAGTGTACCCATCCTTATCTTCGTTTCGAATGAGCCCGCAACCGAACTGCAATGACTGATTGTGGTTATTTATTCCTATGAATGGAGCGCAGGGCATCTTGTACATATTAGTGAGATATGTTGCGTCAAACGAAATGCAATCTCGGAAATGTTTGTAGGCTCTTCTTGCAGCACCATCCACCCAATACATGTTCCTGACATGGTCCTCATCGTCCAATCTTATCATGTAGAAGAAATCAGGATCTGCTTTTGCTTTCTCGTCGAAGTAGGCTATTGTGTCTTCTATGTCAGCCAACCTGCTCTCTCTACGGCACTTTGCCTTTAGGTTTGTGACATCTGCTGGTATGTAGGGCATGCTACTCAGAGTTCCATTTTTGTTGTGGATCATGGACAGTATCTGGACCATTCTTGATGGACCGGCGTTACAATCATGTAGCAGCTTTATGAATTTCTTCTTGAGGGGGCTGAATCCTCTGTGGGCGCTCAGAAATTTTACCAGGTCAAACTTCTTTATGAGTTCGTGGTTGTGCTCGTCGAAATATTCCGTGACCACCCACCGTGCACCATCTACGTTTAGCGTACACCGGACAGGGCATTCCGTCTTGACGATGATACCTCTCTTTCGTTCTGGCACAACCGGCGCAACACATTTACCCTTCTTGTTCCTTCGTGCCTTGTAGCACCTCGTCTCACCTCTGTTGTACTCGTTAGTTTTTTTAATTTTCCTATGGTATTCGGTGTTGACCGCAAACCCATGGAACATTGCATATGTCTGGTAGAATTCCTTGACATCTTCAAACGAATCAAATCTCTGCCCAACATATGGTGGCTGAGGTACCATGATTTCTGATTGCCCATCTTCTTCATCCCCTTGTGCTTCGTCATCAGTTTCATCATTCACTTCAGTATTGGCGATTGTTTCATCTGCTTGAGTGTTGCTTGTGCTGGTGTGCAAAGGTGTGCTTGTCGGCATTGCTGGAACGATTGCCATTTCCGACACTGATTCTGCATTGTTTGTGGTAGGACTGTTGACTGGCTGGTGGAACGCTTCTTCCGTGTGCTCAGAGGTTCCCGCAGTAGATGTCCCCGCACCGCTGTTGATTGTAGTTGAAGGTCCTGCAATAAAAAAAACAGGTATGTGTGTAAGCATTGCTTGAATGGCATGTTTATCGTAACGGAATACATCAACTGCATGTGATTTGGCATGACATCATTCATACAGCAAGCCGTGGCATCTGCATATGGCCATGCATGGCAACTGTAGTTTTTCAGCCATGGCAGCTACAGTCCAACAAACATGGCAACTACTGTTGCCAAGACATGGCAACCAGCATCTTTTAGCATCAAAACTTGGATTCTAGGTACGAGCTCACTAGGCAAATGGAATCAATCATGAATGTTGCACACAGTCATACAACAATTGACAAATCCTGAAGACAATAATGACTTTTTGCACGCGTTCACTTGGTAGCATTTTTGTTTGTTTTTTCCACCACCACCGTGACAAATCCACTTCCCCCCCCCCATGATTTTTCCACAAAAGCAAATGCACTACTGTTTTTCTGGTTCATATTTTTTTACCTTGTTGTGCCGCATGTGCTGATCGTATCTGGTTGTCATTCCAATTTGATGTGCTCTATTTGCAATAGCGTTGGCCTGCACCTGTGAAGCTTGCCATGAGATGTTTGTCGATGTGGTTCCACCATAACAACCTGTGATCATTTTAGCAGTTGGTCAATGCATGGCAACTGTAGTTTGTACAACATGGCACATGTAGTGGTCCAACCATGCCACACAGATTTGTTCACCCTTGTCATCCACAGTTGTTTAGACATTCCAATCACATTTTATTACACATGGCAACTACAACTGTCCAGGCATGGCAACTGCAGCTGTCCAGGCATGGCAACTGTAGCTTTCCAGGCATGGCAACTGCAGCTGTCAAGTCACCATGAAAACCCCAATGTCACCTATGTTCCTTCTCCTAATTCACTGTCCACATCTTCACTTCATAGACTCACCTGTGTACGACGTTGATGGCGGGTACATGGTTGCCGCCTGATTCCACGTGCTGCATGAAGGTCCTGCATTTTTTCATATAACTCGTAAGTCTTTGCCATCCTTGCAAGTTTAATTTCATGGCCACACCAGTATGTTTCTTTTTCGTATGCGTTACCTTGATTTGCCACATTGGCTACTTGAAGTTGGTCGCCAGTACATTTGTCACCGTTAGCGCCCTGTGCCTGAACTTGCCATGGTACACCCGTGTCTGTGGTTGGGTCATAAGAACCTGCGAAAAATGACATTGTAGGACATAAGTAGAATGTCACCTTCCTCGTCACAAACATGGCAACTGTTCCTCTTTTTAATCATGCATCGTACCGATGCTCGCGTACTGCTCTAGTAGTGGCAGCAACGACCCTGCAGAAATGAGTTGATTGTACTCTGCTGCATCCCAAGGGGGCGTTTCCAGCCTTTGAGAAAACCAAGGATCAGTGTCGTCTTCATGATTCATTTTTCCGCTTTTTCTGCCACTGTGTTTGCAGTCACTGCATGAACAAGAATGCATCAATATCCGCAAAATGCATTCTTGCTGTTTGCACATACAAGATAACACGACAATCTTATCACATTTCTTGCATAGACAACCAACACATCATGGCAAGTAGGACATGCACATTCATTCTCTTTTCTAAAATCTGGATGCCGGCTATCATTTTGAACCGATGGCAACAGCCAAGATAATATGATGGCAAGCAACAACATAACATGGTGGCAGCTAACGACAAAGATAGGTGGCAACTAACATCAGATATAGGTGGCAATTAATTTTCTCCCTCCCTAGGCACCACCCAAATTCCTCCTTTCTTCCCCTAATTTTAGTGAATTCTACACATCCTTCTGAATCAACTACTCGCAACAACCCAACCCATAATCTTAGGTCAAATCTAGGATAGAACATGGCAGATCTGGCGTATGTTGGTGGGCAGAGGGGAATACACACAAATCCATGGTGTGTTTGCCATGACAGTGTGGATCTAGTCGCCATCTTCATGGGCAACCTGGAATTTCAATTTTCTGGATAGAAGAAAAGGACATGAAACAGGAGGAGATCGGAGATCGACCTGTTAGCTCGTCGTCGCTGGGGCCAGGGTGGGGGGTGGCGGTGGGGGTGGGGGGTGGGGAGGCGCTAGAGATCTGGTCTGGTTGCCATGGCAACTATAGAAGGAAGACGATGGAGGTTTGGGATCGAGAGGTAGGAGACGACGGCGCAGGTCGCACTGGGGTTCGAAAGCAGGCCGGGACGACGGGCGCGTTGGGCCGTGCGGGCAGCGCGGTCGATCGCCCGAACGTGTGGGCGATTGTGCCACACACCAGATGTGTGGGCTGTGTCTGCGCGCGCCCGGACGCCGTCGTGCGGGGGAGTTTGTCTCCGTGCCACACAGGGCGTGCGGCACAACCCCCTATATGCCACACGTGTGGCAGTTATCGGCATCTTTTTTTTTGAGTTGGCTCTCTGCGTAAGTTGTCTTACAAACGCACAAACATGGCGAGGCTAGCGATTAAAAGGGCCGGCCTGCTTACGCGTTTCATTGATCCCGGTTTTGGGAACCTAAGGTTCCTAACCGGTCCAGGTCTGGTTTTTTTCTTTTTTTCTTTTTGCTGATTCTTTTAAGGTTTTGTTTGGCTTTTCATTATTTATTTATTTATTATTTTTTGTTTTTTCCTTTTCTTTTTTTAGTTATCTGATTCTTTTTTTGTTAATTTTTTCCCTTTCTTTTTCATTTTTAATTCATTTTTATTCTCCTTTCTATCTATTTTGGTTTTTCAGAATTTCAAAAAATGTTCAAAATTGCAAAAAATGTTTGGAATATTAAAAAATGTTCCTACTTTTAAATTTTTTGTCACAATTCAAAAAATGTTCGTGATATTTAAAAAATGTTTGCCTTTAAAAACAGGTTCACAAGTTAAAAAAAATCCTGTTTTCAAATTTTGTTCACAAATTCAAAAACTGTTCAGGTTTTTTAGAAAATGTTCACATACTGGGAAAAATGCTCTCCTTTTCAATAAATATATATAAGTTCAAAAAATGTTCCTGTTTTCAAATTTAGTACACAAATTCAATTAATGTTCACAAATTTCAAATAATGTTCGCTTTTTTCATATTTTGTTCAGTGTTTCAATTTTTTCGCAGATGTGAAAAATGTTCCCTTTTGTCCAATATGTTCATATTTTCAAAAGAAGTTCCTTTTTCAAAATTTGTTGAGAAATTCAGAATACATCACGATTTTTAATTTGTTTGCAGATTCAAATATTGGTCACATTTTTTACCAAACTTGTCCGTGTTTGTGAATAAAAATTGGAATTGAAAAAATGTTGCCTTTTAAAAAAACAATTATGCACGAATTCATACATTCTTCCGGTTTTGAAATTTGGTTATAAATCCAAAATTTCGGCAATTTTTTCAAAACTTGCTTATATTCTTTAAAAAAATTGTTTGGAATCTTTTTTCCAAAAGTATTCAGATTTTTCATGAAATGTTTGAAAAAAAAAGAAAATATTCGGACCTGCCGATGTAGTTTGTTCTAAACTTTTTCGCGCTGCTTACCAATCACTAGCGCTGCCCAACTCGGGTGGTTAGGTACGTACCTCAATTTGAGGTGGATCGCGAGTTCAAATCCGAGCTAATATGACTCATTTTGACCTGGGCCTTGACGATGGCGCCCGGCAAACGATGCGCGCATGCCTCCCTTTTCTTTAAACCAAGAGCTACTGCTTCCTTTTCTCTTTTTTTAATGTAATTTCAATACGATTTCTTTTGTGTTCGGGAGCTTGGCAACTCGCCATTTGGAGAACAGAGTCCGCTAGTTCTCCTCGCTAAGTGCTTCGCGGGGGCGCCAAGCCCCGACAAGCGTTTTCCGGATCCACTCGGGAAGCGCCGCATCGTGCAGCATTCTTCCTTCTCCGTAAAGGAAGCTGAGAATCTGCCTGTCAGAGACATTAAATGCACGTCGTCCCGGTTACTACGACCGTCGTCAGCCGCACGGATGGGACGCAATAGGCCCGCCTTTTTGACTTTGGGCATCGGCGAGGCGCGCCATCCCCCCGAGATCATCAACAGTGGCGACTGAAGATTCACCCATTCGGTGTGCTGCTACAGGGGTGTCTTGTAGCTACCAACTCGGTACGGGCGAGCATGCCACGTCCCCATCGTGTCATCCCGGTAAAGACGGCCCTCACTTTCCCTTTGTTTATGCTGAACATGTGGCAACCCCCGCTACGATAAGGGAAGGACCGAAGCAGTATAAATAGAAGACTGTCGCCTAGCAGATGGACTCGTTCGCAACATACCACACACATTGTAACCAGTTTGTAGTGAACACAACAATATCATCTTTAGGCAAGAGTAGGATATTACACCGCTATGGTGGCCTAAACCTGGGTATCTCCGGTGTGTTTTACCTCCAGTCATCTCCTCTCCGGCGAACGATGCCCTTGGTTACGTAGCGTGTTCAGTCCCCGGCCGAACTCACAAAGGGTTGTTGCACACAACCCAATGTCTGGTTCCTAAACATCGACAATTTGTTCCACAAATTAACAATTGAATTGAAGCTTCTTTTTACGACCTAGATATCCGCCGCACGTGTGGCATGAACACATCGCAACTCCGAACTTTTTTATGGCAAGTTTAGTGACGAGAGGATGGCAACTATAATTGTCAAGGATGGCAACTTCCTTTTTCAGATGGCAAGTTTTAGCCTTTGGGGAGGAGGGGGGTTCTTTTTGGATGGCAACTTTAATTGTAAATAACGTCTGGGCCAGAGTGTTTCATGCCACACGTGTAGCTCTTATCATTTGGGTTGTGTTTATTTTCAGAGGATAGCTCAAAAGAACTGGCCTTAAAGAATGGTAAAGCATACATGATACATGACCAACTACAACTTTCAAGTTATAAAACATGTCGCAAAACAAACTTGATTTGTGTGATGGTTACTCTCTAGTTGCTTCACTGATAGGGAACCGACTACAAAGGTTGAGTTTTGAAATGAATCCCCAGGGAGAACAGCACCAAGTGCATGTACGCACTCAGGCACAATTCAACTCTGGATAAGTAGCAGCCTACAAAGAATCCACCGATCCATAGGCCAGGAAAGCAAAGGGAATAATCCTACAACGCTACAGTCCTCATATGGCAGCAATAGTATTATTGCCAATGACAAAAGCCTGCGAAGGGGAACGGCATTTTATGCCTAGAAACTTAAGCAGCACAAGCTGAACTGACAGGGCAATTCCAATACGAGAACACTTTCAGTTAGGCAAATCTACGGCAGAATAAAGCATCATGTGCGAGTGCATAATATCACGAGTCCAGGCGGCTAGGAATCAAACAGGTATACCGATAAGCCACATCCTTGCACCCCCAAACACATCTACCATCGTAGCAGTAGTTAGCAAATGATTTACAATTTTACAGACAGACATCGATACAAAAGGTGTCATTGTCGTGGACCAGGATTCCTTAGCATATATATCTAGGACATGAGGCGAGCGGATTAGCAAAATAAGTGTCTCCCAACCTGGGTGTCTTGCAAAAGCATTAACTAGTTCCCACTTGATTTGGCGTGAACCGACACCATAGACACCCTGTTAGGGCCTTGTGGTCAGCAACCAGGTACCGGATGGTTGATCAGCCTACAGAATAGACATTGTACCTATGAGCGTATCCAGCTATATACTCCACCCAACGCCATCTGCAAAAGAAAAAGGCTTTAGAAGCAGTTCTACTTGAACAAAAACTGTAGAAATACTAGAAAAGTACAACAAACATGTTTTATCAGTACAGGCTTTCAAATACCCATTGCCACCTAGGGGATGACAGAATAGAATATCGCTACTGAGGTTGGCGATAAGCATGAAATGTGGGGAATCGAGTATAGTTTGGTACTAACGAGCTCAACAGCATTTTATTAGCAAGTACAAGACATCTTCGAGAGATAACACGCTGAATCCCACATAACTTGCAGTTACCAGCCAGATGTGTATGTAGGAAATTACACAGAATCTTGACTTTGTAACATATCATTAAGTTATACGCCCCAGTATTGGAAATAAACCTCTGATTTTACAGTAATAACAATAGTGATAGAAAGGGTCATCTTTAAATTACCGCGAGAAAACAACACAAATTCACTTAAACTAATATTTATAAAACTAAGTACCATGTGCAACAAGAAAAAGTGTACGCCTCATTGAGAATATGGTTTCTCAGGATTTGTGCAACTATCCACCTTCAGTATTAGGTCATCTATCACAGCAGGTGCAATATTAGCAATTTAAAAGAGTTGGCATTTTCATATTTTTGCTTGGAAAAACAGTAACAAAAAGCTCATTATCAACATGGCAATTCAAGGAAGTATTTGAGAACAAACAAGGACAACTGCATGACAATTACTTCCATAAATAATGAATGCTGCAGTTTATACACCATAGCTTCCCAGCGAAAAGTTATTTGCAGGATATATTTTTGAGGGAACATTGTGTGCCCATGTGTATAAACACGACAGTACTGGAACTCGAGGCAAATAGAACATTTGCAATGGGAACTGTTCTAGATAATCCATTCCCTGCTATTCCTGTTTGACATCTCCATTCTCCTACACTGTTTCTATATCCCCAACTAGTCCATCCAGTTGTATTCGCAATGGTAACAAAGAGCATAAACACATGATATGTTACAACATAACTGTACCCCCCCTCCCCGGGTTACAAATTTTATGGCATTTTGACCAGATCGCATACAAATCATATTATTAGATGTAAAGTGGCCAAAAGGACATTCCATTTGTACTGCAATTTAAGTGGCTAAGTAGGAAAATGGGCAGATTAATAGAAATAGTATTTGAAATAATGACTCATGAATAGTGAAGTACTGGAGAACAATTTTCTGGTTAAAATAGTCAGGTCTCAGGTGTTTTGAAACATGTATAATCTGATGGCTCTCCATTTCCTGTTGCTTTCTACAGGGATTGTTGATAATCTTTTTATGCATTCATTCCATAAATAACAATAGCATGTGAAAGCATTGTACAATTCACGACAGGAAACATGAACATGGAAGCATGCAATGATAGCTGATAAGGCCAAGAGGACCTAAGCATGAGTCTAGGGCTAAGCAAAGCTCAAGATAAGAGGCCAAGGAGCAAACCGGCCCAAATGAAACTCAGCTCAGTATTAAGCAATACCATAGAATGGAAATAAACTTGTGGGTAGTTGTTACCCAAATGAGGCCACACCTACAGACAACTCCAACGACATTCATCAAAACAGACACACCAAATGTCTGCGGACAAGTCCAGACATGTCGGACAGCGGTAGCAGAGCCGATCATCGAACGTAGACATCAAATAAGCATCAAATTCAGACAGCAGGGTGGGCCATGTGGACCTAGAGGGAAAAAGCACATGGGGTGTGGGGATATGTAGTCCAACTAACAAGTGAGCCAGGCAGACATCCGGACTCCCCAAACGTTCCCCAGGTTTGGTACCGGTTTAGAGGAATTCGGACACCCGGACCAGTCCACAGACCTTTAGTGCACGTCGTTGGATGGCAGTGTCCGGGCCACGCGGTCTGGACATTTAGGGGCATTTTGGTGCACGGTGTTGGAGTTGCCCTAAGCTGGGCAGTCCCAAACAAATAGGCCCAAACTTTAGGCGGACAAATCTAACCTATCGATGTGAATGGGTTATCAAGCCTAGATAATTGGGGGAGCTTTGACGTGCAAGTAGAACAGCCAAGCTGTGAAGTAGGAATTAGAGTGTTTACCCTGATATAATGGTGCGGGGATTGATTAAGATCATGCCAACACGATGTGAAGGACATGAGGAGAAATCATGGTACAATTCTGAACATCTAAAGAATTTAGAGTGGTTATTATTGGCTAGCGGCTCCTCTCATTTATTCAAGTCGGTTAATTTAGGTATCCATGTGGGTCACAAAGCCATGTGAGATCACAATATATTATCTGTATTTTAATTGCGATTGCTATGTTCTTTGGTGAATGAGTCAAGATTGGGCTTTGTAGGACCTTGCTCCTTGCATTAGAACTTTATAAGAGATGCTTATAAAAAATGGTACAACCAACAAGCATCTGCATTGCCAAAAAAAGTATTTACGTGTCAATTTTCAACTAACACAATCATTCCGATTGCCGAAGGCATAGACTTTACCGCACAGATTATTTGTGTATTGTACAAACAAAATGTTTTGGTTATTAAAAAAAAGCCCTATGGTGGGTATTAATAGTTGCCTTGACGTAAAATATGGAACACATTAAAAAATGCGCGCTGAACCTGAGTTTAAAGGGTAAAATGGTAACACACTTTGTGCATATGGGAACTAACATCACTGATCCCATTCACATCCACATACCAATACCATGTCAAAATAAGAGTGCTTAGCATCGCAAACCCAAGGTAAAATAAGAGTGCCCACGCAACAAAGGTAGCATGCAAACACAAGGTAAAACTAAATCATTGCAACTGATCTCGGGAGGACGCAACTCTCTGCATGGCAAATCCTACAATGTGATGTTGGTCCATTCAACATAATAAGGTAATGTTATTGGTTCAAACTTAAGATGACACAGATATAAAGGAGGTGTTTTCTGGACTATGGTGAACCACCATGAAAGGGAGCTAGATGGTAGATGACCATTCTACGTGCCCATGCCCCATGCATTCGGATTCAAGTAGCTAAGCTAGGACCACATGTCTGGGTGAGACCAAAGAAACCCATGGAGATGAAAGTCCAAGGTACAAAAAGAAAACTAGAAAAGCAATGATTTGGTGGCTCCATGAATGTTTCAAGGGCACCTCAGGCCAAGCAGCCCTCCCCTTGCCTAAAGAAGCAGCCACAGTAACCTTGTGGCTTGGTACGAAAACAACATGATGGATCCGGGCAATCTTTCCTATTCAAATGCTAAAAATGAACCATGTTGTGCCTAATTTTATTAAGCTGTCACACTAATGTGTGCAAATAATGCATATGTAACATATTGGACATGCATAATTGATCAATTTGCTTTACATCTGACAATTAGACCAAAATCCAAGAGTCAATTTTCTCTTCAAACGCCATCCTGCAGCACTACTCATGCAGCACCACAGAGTAGGGATGTACAAAGTGCACGAAAGGCATTCGACTGTTAAGCATCAGTTTAGTTGATTTATGACACAGATACAATTGTTGGGTCCTCTATCCTAGGTCGGCAAATACTTTTCTTTGAATCAGCAATGCCATGTGCCATGTATTGTCCAAAATGATGACACTTTAAGACATCCTACCTTTGCCTTAGCAAGGAAGCCTAGCTAGCACAAAGAATAGCTTTCGCTCATCCTACCAAAAGCAATACTTGGAGAAAATGATAGTTCATAATCATATCAACTCCATTTTGACTTGCTTCAAATACTTCATTTTTGTTGACTTGCCATTGAGGGTAAACCACACTACAAACACAGTCCTGCTTTGCAAGCAGAGAAAGCACGAGTCTACCATCATTTTGAAAACCTAAATCCCAATACTTTAACATGACGTGCATATTTCCAGTAAGATTTATACCAACAGTTTCAAATTAATCCATGCCTAACCTAGCACATCGAGACTACACTAAACTGTGCTCATGAAATGATATCTTATAACCAAGATGGGAAGGTACAGCTTGGATGGGAAAGAAATCAAACCGCCAGTATAGTTCCACATTGCGGGTAGACTAAACTAGACTAACACATTATTATGTTGTAATTTAACACACTGCTAAACTCACAAGAAACAGACAATATAACATAATAAGCTCAATCCAGAAGGAATCACAACTTTCTCAGACCAGCTTCAGTATAGGTCTATAGAAAACCTTCCCATCTTTAGTTACACTAGTGCAACAGGATTTTAAAAAGTTGTGCACACTTACTGCTCGCTGAAAAGGAAGTGGAATACTTTGATGCCACAGATACGACTGGAAGAAACCAAATTGCAGACACAATTCTACTTTGCTATCTGTAGTAAAGCAGACATGCAAGCTGTATCACGTAGGACAACGTAATCACAATAGTAAACACGCCATACTAGTGTGACATGATTTTAGAAAAGGGGTGCAAACTTGATGCTCGCAGAAAAGTAAGCTGCCTACTGTGATGCCACAGATAGGACTGGAAGAAACCAAATTGCAGATACAATTCTACTTTGCTAAGTATAGTACAGCAGACATGCAAGCTATCATGCAGGACAACTGAATCACACTAGTGAACACACCATACTAGTGTTCAACAGAATGTCGTCCAGTGGCTTCAATGTTTATGAATCCAAATTCCTAAACTAGCTTATCAAAAATATGCCACAACTTCCTAATGTAATGATCTTAGAGATAGGACAGCAAGAAACCAAATTGTTAATACAATTCTACTTTGCTAAGCATAGCAAAATAGAAATGCAAGCTACTCCCTCCGTTCCAAAATAGATGACTCAACTTTGTACTAACTTTAGTACAAAATTGGGTCATCTATTTTGGAACGGAGGGAGTATCACGGAGGACAACTGAATCACAATAGTGAACACACCATACTAGTGTTCAACAGAATGTCATCCAGTGGCTTCAACGCTTACAAATCCAAACTCCTAAATTAGCTTATCAAGAATATGCCAAAACTTCCTATGTAATGATCTTAGAATAGAAAATGGCTGTTTAACCAATGGGGAAGAGAACTCCTACCACCAGTACAATTTTACATAACAAGACAACCATGCTTATTTTCGAGTTTAATCCCAAAAGTGTGCACTTCAATCAACATGCCAATTCACGACTTTAAGTTTGAACAAAACACTCTAGTTTAATCCAGTATTGAACTGACGATAAGCAGAAAATGAAACCAAATTAGTTCAAGGCAAGTTAAAGTGCAGAAGAAAAACACTCTGTTTTACAGAGGGCAGGAGATTGTGGGAATTGTACCCCGGGCTAAGGCCCTAGGCCTTTGATGGTGTCGCTGAGCAAGCTGAAGACCTCCTTTGCCAAATCATGTCGGCGCAATTGTGTGCGCATCTCGGCATCAAGCTGCCTCCTCCATCTAGTCTCGGCTACATTGCCCTCCTCTGCACCAAGCAACCCCAAACCCTTCTCCAGTGACACTCCTGACATGGCACGCCCGTTCCTCCTCCAGTACTCACCTAGCAGCTCGCTGACCAAGGGCAGCCTCACCGACACCGCCAAAGGCACATCCGCGCCAGTATATTCGTCATCTGCGTCCTCCTCCTCGGGCTCTTCTGCTTCTGGGAGATCCTCTGCTGAAGGCGCGACCTCGGTGCCCCAGAGGTCAGCAGAGAGGGCGCGCACCCGGCGCTCGTGCGGGGTGCTGGTGGGCGGCAGCGCCGTGTTGCAGAACTTGCTCTTGAGGCGCTTGAGCTTGTAGTAGACCTTGGCCTGGTTGATGTGCGACGAGAGGGAGTCCCTGAGGGACTCGTAGAGCCCCTCCACGTCGGGGAGGCGCGGCGCGATGCCGTAGCGCGCCCGGAAGGAGATGGCGCCGTTGAGCAGCGCGATCTCGTCGGCGTCGGTCCAGAGCTTCTGGGCGGCCCCGTGGCCGCCGAGGCCGAGCCCGCCGCCGCCGCCGCCCGAGGAAGAGGCGGGCGCGATGGCCTGGGAGAGCAAGGCGGAGTCCGGGAAGGAGCGGGGCTTGCGCTTGCGCTCGCTCTTGCGGGAGGGCGCCGAGCCGTAGTAGTCGGCGCGGGGCCTAGGGTTAGGGTTGGGCGAGCGGCGGCGGTCGCCGGAGCGGGAGCGGGACTTGGAGCGCTTGCTGGGGCGGGGCGGGGAGGCGCGGAGGCCGGCGTCGGCGTCGGCGGACGCGTCGTCCTCCATCTCGGCGGACGCGCGCGGCGAGGGGCGCTTGGAGGAGGGCATCGGCGGCGGAGGGCGAGGGGGAGGCGCGGGATTCGAATTTTGGGTGCGGGGTTTGGGGGGGATTGGGAATCTGGGGGAAGCGGAAGGGGAGGGGAGTGCGGGGGTCGGGGCAGGCGCCGAGGAAGGCGTCGGAGTGGCAGCACGCGCTGCTGCGCCGGAAACTGGCAAGGAGCGGGTTTTCCGCTCGCGGTTCACTGTCGCCACCTGTTGGACTTGGACCCGTGCACTCGCAGGTCGCACCTGGTCTGGCGGTGCACGAACGGCACGGAGCCACCACGGACCGTGTGCATCCGTTCGGAAATGACACCACACATGCCGATGCGCACAGCCATGAACACGAGGTCAACAAACACAGGTGCTCTGGTTTCCATACGAGTACATCATCATAGTCATAGTCTCATAGACCAGCCATGCAGCCAGGCACATACGTACATGCTCATGGAGCATATCGACCGGTCTTGCGGTGCGTGCGCGCACAGATCTTTCCCGCTCGATCTCACGGGCGTGAGGAGGGATGTGTCCCGGACGTTGCCTTGAAGGCCGTATCCATCGCCGCCATGGCCGCGGACAGCGCGTCGGCCTCGCCGGCTGAGCCGCGGTACTTGCCGACGGCCGCGCCCATGACGGCGTTCAGGTGGCCCTGAGCGGTCGCCACGGCCGCCTCGGTGCCGCGGGCCACCGCCTCGTACTCCGCCTCGGCCGCCGCCCACGAGGCGTGCGCCTCGCCCTCGAAGAGCGCGAGGACGCCGGCGAGCTGTTCTGGGTCGAAGCCCCGGCCGTCGAGGTCGAGAGCCATGTCGGCGACGGCGGAGAGTTGCTCGAAGAGCGCGTCCATGTGGTACCGTTTCTTTCTCCGTGTTGTGCACCTTGGTCGGGCTGGAGTTATATATATATACACACGGGAGGTGGTCGACTGCGCTGCGTATGTGTTCTGTTCTTGCGGGAGAGGAGATTCGACATTCCAGCTTGGATGGTTGCGGCGCCTTTCGGTGAGCAGGGAGAAAGCTTCACGCCCTCGTTGACTTTTCCCAAATTTTTTATTTTACTAGCAAAACGCCCGTGCGTTGCAACGGGAGAAAAGATGTCCTTACACCGTCCTACTTGAATGCAACATGTAAGCATGTTTATGATCGGAGCAAACACTGTTGCGACGAATCAGGCGACAATGCGGTTTGAACATAGTGCCGGCATGGATGAGCGCAGAGTTGAGGTGTTGAAAACGGCATCGCAAAGACGTCCACAACCGTTCGTGATGTTGATCTCTATCTCTGGTGTTGGAGTGAATGAGCATGAAGCCCGGACGGAAGTTGAAACAGGGCATGTCTTCGGTTGGCATGAACAGTGTAGCATCCGCTCTGTCTTATCTGGTGACAGGGAGTTGCACACCAAATTCTACAGAAAACACATATCAACTGCATATTTTTTTAGAAGATAGAGCAGAGAAGATGAAAAAATTATAAAAATTTCATGTATCAAGCCGGTGTTGTGGGGTTTTGTGATATTAAGCCCAACCAAAGCACCTCTCTTGCATCACATATGAGCCACAACTTCTTAAGCGAATTTTCAATATATCCCATGTATCACGCAGCCTCCAAGCCTCCAAAGCACTTCCCCTCTTCCATGTGAAGAAGTCCTTTTAATTAGCTCACACCATACAATGTTGTTAAACATCTACTCCCTCTGTAAACTAATATAAGAGCGTTTAGATCACTAAAGTAGTTATTTAAACACTCTTATATTAGTTTACGGAGGGAGTATAAATTAGTGAAAGTAATGTGATTGGAGCCATGTGGGATTATTCAACATGAAATATCCAAAGACATTAATACTGTAGGGTGGGCTCTATTTTCTGTACGTTGATGAAGCCATGTGCACGCGGCCCAGCCACAAGAGCAACGGCCCAGGCCCAATCCTGATCTAATTATAGGTTGAAGAGCATATACAAATAGAGCGCAACTCTAATTTGTTCAGAAAAATTAGTTGTCGCAGTTGGTCATCACGTTCCTTCCGTTGCAGGCTACCAGAGAGAAGGTCAATGGTTCGAATCTCCATCCCACGACGCCCCCCACAAACGGGCCTCAAACACCCGGGCTGACCGACACCCTTCATATCCAGCCTAAATATGGGGCGGATATGAGGGCGCCCGGGCACGCCCGCTATCTAGGACGGACGAACGGGTCCCACACAGACTCGCCCAGAAACCCGGCGGTCCGACGGAAACGCCGCGTGGCGCCGCTCCTGCTCGCCGCCCGAGAGCAAATGCGCCTATTTAACCCGGTCGGAGTCCCGCAACCCTAGTCCATCCACCTCCCCCTCTCTGTGCCGCCAGTTCGAGCCCATCCACCTCCTTCCTCTCCCGCTCTAGCGCTCTGCACACGCTACGGCGCTCCGCCATGGTCCGGAGAAAGATCACCTACACAATGCTCACGCCGGAGCGCCGCTACGAGATCCAGCCGGAGACCCGGGCGAGACAAGCCGCGTGCGCCGCCCGTGTCGCTGTCGGGCTGCCTCCGGACTCGCCGGAGCGGGAGTAGGAGGAGCAGCCGGGGGAAGAGGAGGAGGTGGCTCCGATGGAGGGGGAGGAGGGGGAGCAGCCGGAGCTGAAGCTGTCGGGCTTCAACATGGAGCAGGCGGAGGCGGAGTTCGCCGTCACCCAGTCCGATGAGATGGCGGAGCAGCAGGCCATCCTGGAGTCCATCGTCACGATCCTAGCCCCGGCGGCACTCCTGCGCCACCGGGAGAGAGGGGGAGAGAGCCCCCTCCTTCTTCTTCCTTGGCCTCCCCCTAGATGGGAGGAGAGTCCCCTCTGGTCCATGGCCTCCACGGCGGCAGAGGGGCAGGAGCCCCTCCGAGATTGGATCTCCCTCTCTGTTCTCTTCTGTTTCATGTTCCTGTTTTCTGGCCGAAAACCGTTTTTTATATTCCCAGAGATCCGTAACTCCGATTGCGCTGAGATTTTAACACGATTTTTTCTGGATATAAGCTTCCTTGCGCCCGAAGTAGAGCTCCAACTGACTTACGAGAAGGGCACAACCCACCACCACGCGCCTGGGCTGCCTGGCGTGCCCAGGTGTCTTGTGGTGGTTGTGGGCCCCCGTTTGCGTTGATTCCAACTCCAAAAAACCACATATATTCCAAAATAAATCTCCGTAAATTTTTATCATGTTTGAACTTCGTTTAATATGGATATTCTGCGAAACAAAAAACATGCAAAAAAACAGGAACTGTCACTGGGCACTGAATCTATGTTAGTCCAATAAATCATATAAAATGTTGCCAAAAGTATGTAAAAGTTGTATAATATTGGCATGAAACAATCAAAAATTATAGATAGGACGGAGACGTATCAGCATCCCCAAGCTTAATTCCTGCTTGTCCTCGAGTAGGTAAATGATAAAACATATTTTTTTATGTGGAATGCTACCTAGCATAATCTTGATCATATATCTAATCATGTGAATATTAAGACACGAATGGTTCAAAGCAATAGTCTATAATTTGACATAAAGACATCAATACTCAGGCATCCCAACAAATAATCGTGTCTTTCAAAATATCAACGCTAAAGAAAGTTGTCCCTACAAAATCATATAGTCTTGTCATGCTCTGTCTTCTTAACACAAAGTATTTATCATGCATAACCCCGATGACAAGCCCAGCAATTAGTTCATACTTTTTAACGCGCTTCAGCTTTTTCAACCCTCACGCAATACATGAGCGCGAGCCATGGATATAGCACTATGGGTAGAATAGAGTATGATGATAGGGGTAAATATAAGGAAGACAAAAAAGTAAGAAAGTCTCACATCGACGCGGCTAACCAACGGGCTATGGAGATGCCCATCAATTTATATCAATGCGAGGAGTAGGGATTGCCATGTAACGGATGCACTAAGAGCTATAAGTGTATGAAAGCTCAATATGAAAACTAAGTGGGTGTGCATCTAACTCTACAATAAAAAAATTCCCACTAGTATATGAAAGTGACAACATAGGAGACTCTCTATATAAAAACATGGTGCTACTTTGAAGCACAAGTGTGGAATTAGCATGCCCCTTCTCTTCCTTCTTTCTTTCATTTTTTTAATTTTTCTTTTCTTTCCTTTTTTCTTTCTTTTTCCCCTTTTTCTTGTTTTTCCTTTTTTCTTCTTTTGGTCCGGAGTCTCATCCCGACTTGTGGGGGAATCATAGTCTCCATCATCCATTCCTCACTGGAACAATGCTCTAATAATGAAAATTGATGATCATCACACTTCTATTTACTTACAACTCAATATTACAACTCGATAGCTATAGGAAAATATGACTCTATATGAATGCCTCTGGCAGTGTACCAGGATGTGCAATGATCTAGCGTAACAACGATATCAAAAACGGACAAGCCATGGAAATATCATGCTAGCTATATTACGATCATGCAAAGCAATATGACAATGAACGCTCAAGTCATCAAAACGGAGGCGGTGGAAGTTGCATGGCAATATATCTCGGAATGGCTATGGAAAGGCCATAATAGGTAGGTATGGTGGCTGTTTTGAGGGAGATATAATAAGGCTTATGTGTGATAGAGAGTATCATATCACGGGGTTTGGACGCACCTGCGAAGTTTGCACCACATCTCGAGGTGAGAAAGGGCAATGCACGGTACTGTAGAGGCTAGCAAATTGCGGAAAGGTAAGAGTGTGTATATTCCATGGACTCACATTAGTCATACAGAACTAATATACTTATTGCAAAAGTTTATTAGCCCTCGAAGCAAAGTACTACTATGCATGCCCCTAGGAGGATAGATTTGTAGGAAAAGAACATCGCTCATCCCCGACCGCCACTCATAAGGAAGACAATCAATAATAAATCATGCTCCAACTTCATAGCATAACGAGAGACTATACGTGCATGCTTCGGGAATCACAAACCTTAACACCAATATTCTTACTAACCACAACCGTTTTACTAGTACCTCCAACATATTCCATCTCTATATCGCAAAACTATTGCAAGGAATCAAACATATCATATTTAGTGATCCATAAGTTTTATCTAGGATTTTATGACTAACCATGCAAATGACCAATTCATGTTGACTCTCTAAATAGATATAAGTGAAGCATGAGAGTTTAATTTTTTTTCTAAAATATACCATGCTCTAATAAATATAAGTTAAGCAAAAGAGCATTCTTCAAATAACGGTCTTCTATGTGAAGAGAAACAAGCAATCTAAACTTCAAATGATATAAGCGAAGCGCATGAAGCATTCTATAAAGCCATACTCAAAAGATATAAGTGAAGTGCTATGAGCATTCTATAAATAAACAATGGACTATCTCATACCAACATGGTGCATAAAAGAAAAGTGAAAACTAAACACAAAAGACGCTCCAAGATTTATGCATATCACGTGAACAAAACAAAGACGAAAACATACCGATACTTGTTGAAGAAAGATGGGATGTCTTCCGGGGCATCCCCAAGCTTAGACCCTTGAGTCTCCTTTAATATTTACTTGGGGTGCCTTGGGCAACCCCAAGCTTGAGCTCTTGCCTCTCCTCCTTCTTCTCATATCGAGACCTCCTCAATCTTTGATCACTTCATCCACACAAAACTCAACAGAAACCTCGTGAGATCCGTTAGTATAATAATGCAAATCACTACTTTAAGTACTGTTGCAAACCAATTCATATTTTGTTTTTGCATTGTAGCTACTGTAATATAACTTTTTCATGGCTTATACCACCGATACAATCGATAGTTTCATCAAAACGCGCAAAACAATGTATCAAAAAACATAATTTGTCAAAAACAGGACAGTCTGTAGTAATTTGAACATTCACCATACTTCTATAATTCAAAAAATTATGACAAAATAAACATTTTTTATAGGAATATTTGCAAAAAGTGTTGGGGAACGTAGTAATTTCAAAAAATTTCCTACGCACACGCAAGATCATGGTGATGCATAGCAACGAGAGGGGAGAGTGTTGTCCACGTACCCTCGTAGACCGGAAGCGGAAGCGTTAGCACAACGCGGTTGATGTAGTCGTACGTCTTCACGATCCGACCGATCAAGTACCAAACGCACGACACCTCCGAGTTCAGCACACGTTTAGTCCGATGACGGCCCTCGAACTCCGATCCAGCCGAGTGTTGAGGGAGAGTTTCGTCAGCACGACGGCGTGGTGACGATGATGATGTTCTACCGACGCAGGGCTTCGCCTAAGCACCGCTACAGTATTATCGAGGTGGACTATGATGGAGGGGGGCACCGCACACGGCTAAAAGATCAAACGATCAATTGTTGTGTCTCTAGGGTGCCCCCCTGCCCCCGTATATAAAGGAGCAAGGGGGAAGGTGCGGCCGGCCAGGAGGGGGCGCGCCAGGAGGAGTCCTACTCCCACCGGGAGTAGGACTCCCTCCCTTTTCCTTGTTGGATTAGGAGAAGAGGGGGAAAGAGGTGGAGGAGAAGAAGGAAAGGGGGGGCGCCGCCCCCGCTCCTTGTCCTATTTGGACTAGGGGGAGGGGCGCGCGGCCCTTGCCCTGGCCGCCTCTCCTCATTCTCCACTAAGGCCCACTATGGCCCATTAACCCCCGGGGGGTTCTAGTAACCCCTCCGGTACTCCGGTAAAATCCCGATTTCACCCGGAACACTTCCGATATCCAAATATAGGCTTCCAATATATCAATCTTCATGTCTCGACCATTTCGAGACTCCTCGTCATGTCCGTGATCACATCCGGGACTCCGAACAACCTTCGGTACATCAAAACATATAAACTCATAATATAACTGTTATCGAAACGTTAAGCGTGCGGACCCTACGGGTTCGGGAACTATGTAGACATGACCGAGACACGTCTCCGGTCAATAACCAATAGCGGAACCTGGATGCTCATATTGGCTCCCACATATTCTATAAAGATCTTTATCGGTCAGACCGCATAACAACATACGTTGTTCCCTTTGTCATCGGTATGTTACTTGCCCGAGATTCGATCGTCGGTATCTCAATACCTAGTTCAATCTCGTTACCGGCAAGTCTCTTTACTCATTCCATAATACATCATCCTGCAACTAACTCATTAGTTGCAATGCTTGCAAGGCTTAAGTGATGTGCATTACCGAGTGGGCCCAGAGATACCTCCCCGACAATCGGAGTGACAAATCCTAATCTCGAAATACGCCAACCCAACAAGTACCTTCGGAGACACCTGTAGAGCACCTTTATAATCACCTAGTTACGTTGTGATGTTTGGTAGCACACAAAGTGTTCCTCCGGTAAACGGGAGTTGCATAATCTCATAGTCATTGGAACATGTATAAGTCATGAATAAAGCAATAGCAACATACTATACGATCAAGTGCTAAGCTAACGGAATGGGTCAAGTCAATCACATCATTCTCCTAATGATGTGATCCCGTTAATCAAATGACAACCCATGTCAATGGCTAGGAAACATAACCATCTTTGATCAACGAGCTAGTCAAGTAGAGGCATACTAGTGACACTCTGTTTGTCTATGTATTCACACAAGTATTACGTTTCCGGTTAATACAATTCTAGCATGAATAATAAACATTTATCATGATATAAGGAAATAAATAATAACTTTATTATTGCCTCTAGGGCATATTACCTTCAAAAAGTTCCAGAAACTTTTGATGTCCGAGTGAAAAATGTAAAATCACGCACTACAGCCAAAGTTTCTGTTTTTGCACCGCACATACCAACAAGCAATCTAATCATCATAAAGGCAAATTTGGCACATTATTTTTATAATACAATGGATTTGTACAAGGGAATAATTATTTTTGTGAGAATCTTCATGAAAAGTTCTACATTGTTTCCATGAGCATGAACACAAGTGTTCAAGGTCGACCCTCACTTCTCCAATGCATAACTTCCAATCGCTTCTCTTTTTGAAAAGTTTTTAGGTTCCCCTCTATATTTTTTTTGTTTTTAAACTTTATAAAATCACTCAACAGAATAAAATGACTCTCTAAAACTTCCGGGTTGTCTCCCTGACAGCGCTTTCTTTAAAGCCATTAAGCTAGGCATAAAGTGCTTAAGTAATCGATCCACCCGGATCCCAAGGTATATCAAAGCCAATTTTAATTAACAATGATTTGGCATTTATTAGTGAGCACAAAGCAACATATATCATGCAATGACAAAGTCTAAATCTCTTCCTATGCATCGGCATGTCATACAAGTACAATTCATGCACATCAAGTAAAGGCCAATACATAGCATAATAAGTTTCTTGCAATTATCGTGTTGGAAACATAGAGAGGCAGAGATGTAGTTCCTCTCTCATAATAATTGCAAGTAGGAGCAGCAAGCACATGCATATTATATTCATCAAAATTATCATGTGCAATGGTAAAAGGCAACCCATCAATATAATCCTTAATAAGAGCAAACTTCTCCAATATAGTGTAGTTGGGAGAATTCAAAAAGATAATAGGTGAAAGCACAAGTGCTCCCTGAGTGATTTTCGTAATTAATGTCAACATATCTCTTGTTGAACTAATATTTTCATGTAATATATTTCAGAAAGTTCAACAAAGACGTGGCATGGACAAGAGGCTATGGAACCCCTTCAAGATGCTAAGGACAAAGGATTGGCAAAAGCTCAAGACTCTTCATTTTTATTTTAGTAATCCAAGATCACATTGAGTCCATAGGAAAAGCCAATACTATCAAAAGGGGATGAGGTGTTGCTTAATGGTCTACTTGCTCAAAGTGATTAGTGATATGCTCCAAAACCCTCAACCACTTTCTCAAATCCAAATATGTCCAAAACCTAAAGTCAAACTCGGCCCCACCGATTTGATTCATCCGGCGCCACCAAGTTCACATGACATAGCCACTGCCAGAAACCCTAATCGATTCGGTCTCACCGAGATGGCCTTGCAAACTCTCTGTTGCCTGTTGTAATTATTTCGGTCTCACTGAAATGTGCAATCGGTCCCATCGAGTTTGCCTGACCAACTCTCTGTTTGTTCATTGCTGAAATCGGTTCCACCGAGTTCATGCAATCGGTCACACCGAGATGAGGTTTTGCCTTAACCCTAGCACATCGGTCCCACCGAGTTGATCATGTCGGTCCCACCGAAAATCCTAACGTTCACATTTTGAACTAAATCAGTCTCACCGAGTTCACCTATTCGGTCTGACCGAGTTGGGTCAAATGTGTGTAACAGTTAGATTTTGTGTGGAGGCTATATATACCCCTCCACCCCTTCTCTATTCAAGAGAGAGCCATCAGAACGTGCCTACACTTCCACTACTCATTTTCTGAGAGAGAACCACCTACTCATGTGTTGAGACCAAGACATTCCAATCCAACCACGAGAATCTTGATCTCTAGCCTTCCCCAAGTTGCTTTCCACTCAAATCATCTTTCCACCATAGCCAAATCTGTGAGAGAGTTGAGTGTTGGGGAGACTATCATTTGAAGCACAAGAGCAAGGAGTTCATCATCAACACACCATCTATTACCTTTTGGAGAGTGGTGTCTCAGATTGGTTAGGTGTCACTTGGGAGCCTCCGTCAAGATTGTGGAGTTGAACCAAGGAGTTTGTAAGGGCAAGGAGATCGCCTACTTTGTGAAGATCTACCCAAGTGAGGCAAGTCCTTCGTGGGCGATGGCCATGGTGGGATAGACAAGGTTGCTTCTTCGTGGACCCTTTGTGGGCGGAGCCCTCCGTGGACTCGCGCAACCGTTACCCTTCGTGGGTTGAAGTCTACGCCAACGTGGACGTACGATAGCACCACCTATCGGAACCACGCCAAAAATCTCCGTGTCTCCAATTGCGTTTGCACACTCCAATCCCATCCCTTTACTTTCTTGCAACTTGCATGCTTTACTTTCCGCTGCTCATATACTCTTGTCATGCTCGCTTGAAATGTATTGTGAATGTTTATATTTGTGCTAAAACTCCACCTCAACTTGAAGAATTTAAAAACTGCTACTTTTGCTTGTTGAGGGTCTAATCACCCCCCTCTAGACACCTCTTCTCGATCCTTTCAATTGGTATCAGAGCATTGGTCTCCATTTCTTTGTTTTACTCACCATTGGAGGAAGATGGATGAGTCTACAATGGGGAGTTTTAGACGTAGAGTGCCTATGCTTGATGGAGAGTTCTATAATGCTTGGAAAAATGAGATGCTTGAGATTTTCAATGAATATCACTTGAACAAGTACATTGCTACCCCTTGTGCACCCCTTGTTGATCCTTTGCATCCTACCCCCGATGAGTCTCCTGACATGATCCGCAATCTTAGAACTATTAATCTTGTCATTAGAGGATTGCCTAGAAATTTGATTGTGTGCTTGCCTAGTCTTGAATGTGCCTACACCATATGGAGATTTCTTGAGGAATGGTTTCCAAACTATTCCTTAAAAAATCTAGATGTGATCCTTCAAAAGTCCATAGCTTTTCATAAAATGAAACCTAGTGATCCTAAATTTGATGATTGTCTATTTGAGCTTCGTGATCTTATGCATTCCAAAGGAGATGTTGGAGTCATTAGTAGCATTATCTCTCAAGTTATTATAATTCATAAAGATGCACATTGCCATGGTCATACATCTAATGAATCACTCTCTCTAGGTGATGATCAATCACAAGACGATGTTCAACATGGATACTATCACTAGTACGCGTCGGTGCTATACAAACGGTTTTTAACCCCTTTCCGCGACGACATTTGGAACCGTCGCCTAGTGAGTGACGACGATAGGGGGTCCTTCCCACATGACCTAGAAACCGTCGGGGATAGGGAGCCTTGATGCATATAGTTGTCCCTATATAACCGTTTCCGATATCTCGAATATCCCAAACGCTTCATCCTTGCTACTCGTTTGTGCTCGCATTGCCATCGCAGTCGGAGTTTTGTGGTTTTACCTAAATCCAGGCAGATTCCAGGCACAGGAGTTTTCCAGGCAGATTCCAGGCACGGGAGTTTTCCAGGCAGATTCCAGGTACGGGAGTTTTATGATGCCTGGCACATCACAAACAGTTCATGATTATAAACCGTGTACGATAGGTAGTCAATCACACACATTTAGTTTTCCCGCACCGTATGCGATAGTGTCTGACATCACACACGCTTTGTAAACTGCAACTGCGTGCATTATTACACATGTTTCCTCTCTGTGAACCATGCCGGATTATGATATATATCGCACACGTTGTGCTTTATTAACCATGTGCGTCGTAATGACCTGCACACCCTAATTCCGCCCTAATTTAATTGCTGCTATTTAAAGTTGTACCTAATTTAAACTTGAAAGTAGGCTTTAGCTTTATTCATATCCACTAGATTCAAACAACCAATGCATTATTCGATTCACAGGTACATATGTTTAAGAATTACATAAGCACCAAATAAAGAATGATGAACCAGGGTTCTATACCTGTAGTATTACAGATGGTAAAGAAAGAGGCGACAGACATGCCGGTTGTTGAACAAGGTGAAGTGGAATGGCCCTATTGTGCTTTCCTGGATGCAGAAGGCATGCAGGACTCTAGTCCAACCCCTTGTGATGGCCAGCCGCCAATCATGTAGTTTGAGAGGTAATCTTGAGTAAACTGCTTCAGGATCCAGTACAAAGGAAAAAAGATTCAGACATTGTCATCTAACACAACTCATTATGGGCAGTAAAAGAAGGCTACAGGGTTCTTACTTACCATCATGCAGTTCACTATTGTCTTGCATAAAGTGTAAACAAATAGTTCGGTTGACGTCTTTGGACCCATTTTAATAACAATCTTTATCAGTTTCTTCACTTGATGCTGGTTCATGAATATCTCATTGCCCCAGAAAGGGTCGAAGTGTGGAACTTTGGCAATGATATATGTACCTAAAAGCACCAAGTTAATATTAGAAGCTAAACAAAAATTGAAAAATGATGTAGTACAACACTCCCTCCATCCCATTATATAAGATTTTATTACATGTATTGATGTATATCTAAACATCATCAGAACATTAAGGTAACACTCTTCCTTGTTGCTATGTAGCCTGGGATTGCATATTTAGCCATTCAGTACAATGTATGTTGCTATGTAGCCTCAGATATATTAAATATGGCCCTAGTTAACCTACTGATAAATGGGTTACAGATATATTCAGTGAAATGTCCAATTCGACGATTAATCCCTTATCAGCCCTAGGCTATATGGTACCAGCTACCGATATCCTAAACAGTGAGTACATATAAGCAATGCGATGAAAATAACCTCAATGGAAAACAACACTGTTCTCAATATTGTCCTGCATGAGTACATATAAAGGCATGTTAAGCACAACAGGCTAAACATCAACCAAATATATCCATGGTAGACAACATAATCTACAAACGATAGCTCCAGTGTGCAGGCTTAAGCACGCTAGTTAAGCAAAACAAGAAGTGGAAAGGTGTGTTAACTGCATCAGGCATAACATTTAAAAACAAGCAAATAGTCATTCAAATTGGTATTGTGTAGGTCTAAAGTACACTAGTTATTGTTAAAAAAACGAAAAGGCATGTTAACTGCAATATCCTTAACAACAACCAAATATCGTAATTCATAGTGGTATTGTTGAAACTGTTATTGATGAAATTGAACTGCACGGCAAATAGTTGCACATATAGAGTATCACATCATCAAGAACTGAAATAAACAAGTCATAAGGCCATCTCTAGCCGATCCTTTAAAAGTTAAAGGACTAAAACCCTTAGTGGATATATATATATATATATATATATATACTCCAGCAATTTTTGGCCTTTTCTAGTCGATCCCCTAGACTTAACGTTGTAAGCTTCAATTTGATCAAGTTCAAAGCAGGTTCAACTGAAAGTAGCATGCATTCAAACATAAACATAGATAGTTTTGCATAACCGAACATAAAACATAAATTTAAACTAAGCTAAACTACTTTCGGTCGAAGTAGAGGTCGAGCCAATCCTTCCTCGTCATGTACGGTGTGCCACGAGCCGGGTCCGGGCCGGTGCCGTCGTCGGGGTCGTTGGGGGAAGGCACTCCTCCACTCGTCGACGTCGATCTCCTCGTCCTCGGGGCCCACTTCGACGCCCTCCGCGCCGCCGTTGCCGCCGCCTTCGACCTCGTCATCGGAGGAGAGCACGATAACCCCGCCGCCGTCCTCGTCGCCTTCGACCTCGTTATTGGAGGAGAGCGTGATAACCTCGCCGCCCTCCGTGCCGGCAAAGATCGCCCGCTCCGCCTCCACGAGCTCCGGATGCTGCCGGCGGAGCTCTTGCATGTAGGCCTCGTCGGCGGCCTCGGCCTCGAGGCGCTCCCACGCCTCGCGGTCCTCCCGCGCCATAGCCGAGCTCACCACCCCTGGCTCCGGCCGAACGAGGTCGACCGGACGTGTGCCGAAGGGGAAATTGAGCCTGTCGGTGTCAAAACCGGCGGATCTCGGGTAGGGGGTCCCGAACTGTGCGTCTAAGGTTGATGGTAACAGGAGGCGGGGGACACGATGTTTACCCAGGTTCGGGCCCTCTCTATGGAGGTAATACCCTACTTCCTGCTTGATTGATCTTGACGAATATGAGTATTACAAGAGTTGATCTACCACGAGATCATAATGGCTAAAACCCTAGAAGTCTAGCCTGTATGATTATGATTGTCCCTATGGACTAAGCCCTCCGGTTTATATAGACACCGGAGGGGACTAGGGTTGTACAAAGTCAGTTACAGAGAAAGGGATCTTCATATCCGTACGCCAAGCTTGCCTTCCACGCCAAGGTGAGTCCCATCCGGACACGGGTGAGAGTCTTTGGTCTTGTATCTTCACAGCCCAACAGTCCAGCCCATGTCAACAGGTCGGACATCCGAGGACCCCTTAATCCAGGACTCCCTCAGTAGCCCCTGAACCAGGCTTCAATGACGAGGTGTCCGGCGCGCTGATCGTCTTCGGCATTGCAAGGCGGGTTCCTCCTCCGTATACTCCAAAATAGTTTTTGAACACAAGAATCGTGTTTGGCTCTGCAAAACAAATTCCACACACAACCGCAGAGAGTATAATATTTCATGAGTCCAATCCGCTGACAACTTTTTGTAACGTGACATCACGTCGCCGCCCGACCATTATTTTGAACCGTTTTTTAGCCTGCCATTCCATATTTTGAGATACGGCTTCATTGGCACGTCTTGTCAAAGCAGAGATCGTGTCCCCTTATTGTGGGATTCTCATCAATACGGGCGTGGGTAATCCAACCGTGCCGTCTGCACGGCCCTTGGGAATAGGCAAGTTTTTGGGACGAGTGGGTAGGCGCTTGATATTCACTTCCTTTATAAAGGGATAAAGATTCACCCCTTTCACCCACGCCTTCTCTCTCTGCCTCCCCCATTCTTGAGCTCCAGCGCCCAAGTTCTCATCTTTTCCGCCCCAAGAAAGCACTCCCATCATGTCTGGATCCGGAGCGCAGGGCAAGTAGATGGTCTCCTCCGTCAAGGAGAAGGACATTACGAAGCTCTAGGAGGCCATATATCTGGCCAAGGAAATCACCCACCGGCTTCCGGCCCAGGGGCAGATCATCCTCACTCCGGAGCCCCATGAGAGGGTGGTGTTCATCCCCCACTTCGTCCGCGGGCTGGGATTTCCTCTCCACCAATTCGTCCGCGGACTCATGTTCTACTACGGGTTAGATTTCCATGATCTAGCCCCAAATTCTTTCCTCAACATCTCGGCATTTATTGTCGTGTGCGAGGCTTTAATCCGCATCCCACCCCACTTCGGATTGTGGCTAAAAATCTTCAATGTGAAGCCGAAGGTGGAGGGTGGCCAACACGCAGAATGCGGAGGTGCCATGGTGAGCAAGATGCCCAACGTAATATGGCCTGAAGGCTCCTTCGTGGAGACCATCAAAGTGTTGGAAATATGCCCTAGAGGCAATAATAAATTGGTTATTATTATATTTCCTTGTTCATGATGATCATTTATTATCCATGCTAGAATTGTATTGATAGGAAACTCAGATACATGTGTGGATACATAGACAACACCATGTCCCTAGTAAGCCTCTAGTTGACTAGCTCGTTGATCAATAGATGGTTACGGTTTCCTGACCATGGACATTGGATGTCGTTGATAACGGGATCACATCATTAGGAGAATGATGTGATGGACAAGACCCAATCCTAAGCCTAGCACAAGATCGTGTAGTTCGTTTGCTAAGAGCTTTTCTAATGTCAAGTGTCATTTCCTTAGACCATGAGATTGTGCAACTCCCGGATACCGTAGGAATGCTTTGGGTGTACCAAACGTCACAACGTAACTGGGTGGCTATAAAGGTGCACTACAGGTATCTCCGAAAGTGTCTGTTGGGTTGGCACGAATCGAGACTGGGATTTGTCACTCCGTGTAAACGGAGAGGTATCTCTGGGCCCACTCGGTAGGACATCATCATAATGTGCACAATGTGACCAAGGAGTTGATCACGAGATGATGTGTTACGAAACGAGTAAAGAGACTTGCCGGTAACGAGATTGAACAAGGTATCGGGATACCGACGATCGAATCTCGGGCAAGTAACATACCGCTTGACAAAGGGAATTGTATACAGGATTGATTGAATCCTCGACATCGTGGTTCATCCGATGAGATCATCGAGGAGCATGTGGGAGCCAACATGGGTATCCAGATCCTGCTGTTGGCTATAGACCGGAGAGTGGTCTCGGTCATGTCTGCGTATCTCCCGAACCCGTAGAGTCTACACACTTAAGGTTCGGTGACGCTAGGGTTGTAGAGATATTAGTATGCGGTAACCCGAAAGTTGTTCGGAGTCCCGGATGAGATCCCAGACGTCACGAGGAGTTCCGGAATGGTCCGGAGGTAAAGATTTATATATGGGAAGTCTTATTTTGGTCGCCGGAAAAGTTTCGCGCATTATCGGTATTGTACCGGGAGTGCCGAAAGGGGTCCGGGGGTCCACCAAGGGGGTCCACCAGCCCCGGGGGGCCACATGGGCTGTAGGGGTGTGCGCCTTGGCCTATATGGGCCAAGGGCACCAGCCCCAAGAGGCCCATGCGCCAAGAGATAAGGGAAAGGGAGAGTCCTAAAGGGGGAAGGCACCTCCGAGGTGCCTTGGGGAGGATGGACTCCTCCCTGGCCGCACCCTTCCTTGGAGGAAGGGCCAAGGCTGCACCCCCCTCTCCCTTGGCCCTATATATAGTGGGGGGGGGGGAGGGAGGGCAGCAATATCCAAGCCCTCGCGCCTCCCTCTCCCTCCCGTGACACATCTCCCTCCTCCCGCAGCGCTTGGCGAAGCCCTGTTGGAATCCCGCTACTTCCACCACCACGTTGTCGTGCTGCTGGATCTCCATCAACCTCTTCTCCCCCCTTGCTGGATCAAGAAGGAGGAGACGTCACTGCTCCATACGTGTGTTGAACACGGAGGTGCCGTCCGTTCGGCGCTAGGATCATCGGTGATTTGGATCACGACGAGTACGACTCCATCAACCCCGTTATCTTGAACGCTTCCGCTCGCGATCTACAAGGGTATGTAGATGCACTCCTTCCCTCTCGTGGCTAGTAAACTCCATAGATTGATCTTGGTGATGCGTAGAAATTTTTGAATTTCTGCTACGTTCCCCTACAGTGGCATCATGAGCTAGGTCTATGCGTAGTTTCTATGCACGAGTAGAACACAAAGTAGTTGTGGGCGTCGATGTTGTCAATTTACTTGCCGTTACTAGTCTTATCTTGATTCGGCGGCATCGTGGGATGAAGCGGCCCGGACCGACCTTACACGTACACTTATGTGAGACAGGTTCCACCGACTGACATGCACTAGTTGCATAAGGTGGCTAGCGGGTGTCTGTCTCTCCCACTTTAGTCGGATCGGATTCGATGAAAAGGGTCCTTATGAAGGGTAAATAGAAATTGGCATATCACGTTGTGGCTTTTGCGTAGGTAAGAAACGTTCTTGCTAGAAACCCATAGCAGCCACGTAAAACATGCAACAACAATTAGAGGACGTCTAACTTGTTTTTGCAGGGTATGCTATGTGATGTGATATGGCCAAAAGGATGTGATGAATGATATATGTGATGTATGAGATTGATCATGTTCTTGTAATAGGAATCACGACTTGCATGTCGATGAGTATGACAACCGGTAGGAGCCATAGGAGTTGTCTTAATTTATTGTATGACCTGCGTGTCAACGAAAACGCCATGTAATTACTTTACTTTATTGCTAACCGTTAGCCATAGTAGTAGAAGTAATAGTTGGCGAGACAACTTCATGAAGACATGATGATGGAGATCATGGTGTTATGCCGGTGACGAAGGTGATCATGCCGCGCCTCGAAGATGGAGATCAGAGGCGCAAGATGATATTGGCCATATCACGTCACTTTATAATTTGCATGTGATGTTTATCATGTTTACATCTTATTTGCTTAGAACGACGGTAGCATAAATAAGATGATCCCTCACTAAAATTTCAAGAGATGTGTTCCCCCTAACTGTGCACCGTTGCGAAGGTTCGTTGTTTCGAAGCACCACGTGATGATCGGGTGTGATAGATTCTAACGTTCGAATACAACGGGTGTTGACGAGCCTAGCATGTACAGACATGGCCTCGGAACACATGCAAAACACTTAGGTTGACTTGACGAGCCTAGCATGTACAGACATGGCCTCGGAACACAAGAGACCGAAAGGTCGAACATGAGTCGTATAGTAGATACGATCAACATGGAGATGTTCACCGATGATGACTAATCCGTCTCACGTGATGATCGGACACGGCCTAGTTTGACTCGGATCATGTATCACTTAGATGACTAGAGGGATGTCTATCTGAGTGGGAGTTCATTAAATAATCAGATGAACTTAATTATCATGAACATAGTCAAAAGGTCTTTGCAAATTATGTCATAGCTTACGCTTTAGTTCTACTCTTTAAGATATGTTCCTAGAGAAAATTTAGTTGAAAGTTGAGAGTAGCAATTATGCGGACTGGGTCCGTGAACTGAGGATTGTCCTCATTGCTGCACAGAAGGCTTATGTCCTTAATGCACCGCTCGGTGTGCTGAACCTCAGCATCGTCTGTAGATGTTACGAAACATCTGACATACACGTTTTGATGACTACGTGATAGTTCAGTGTGTGATGCTAACGGTTTAAAATTGTGGCGACAAGACGGTTTTGAAACGTCGCAGAACATATGAGATGTTCCGAAGACTGAAATTGGGATTTCAGACTAGTGCCCACGTCAAGAGGTATGAGACCTCTGACAAGTTTCTTAAGCCTGCAAACTAAGGGAGAAAAGCTCAATCATTGAGCATGTGCTCAGATTGTCTGAGTACTACAATCACTTGAATTGAGTGGGAGTTAAACTTCTAGATGAGATAGTGATGGTTCTCCATAGTCACTGCCACCAAGCTATTAGAGCTTCGTGGTGAACTATAACATATCAGGGATAGACATGATGATCCTTGAGCAACTCGCAATGTTTGACACCGCAAAAGTAGAAATCAAGAAGGAGCATCAATTGTTGATGGTTAGTAAAACCACTAGTTTCTAGAAGGGCAAGGGCAAAAGGGATACTTCATGAAACAGCAAATCATTTGCTGCTCTAGTGGAGAATCCCAAGGTTGAACCCAAACCCGAGACTAAGTGCTTCTGTAATGAGGGGAACGGTTACTGAAGCCGAACTACCCTAGATACTTGGTAGATGAGTAGGCAGGCAAGGTCGACAGAAGTATATTGGATATACATTATATGAATGTGTACTTTACTAGTACTCCTAGTAGCACCAGAGTATTAGATACCGGTTCGGTTGCTAAGTGTTAGTAACTCGAAATAAAAGCTGCGGAATAAACGGAGACTAGCTAAAGGTGAGATGACGATATGTGTTGGAAGTGTTTCCAAGGTTGATGTGATCAAGCATCGCATGCTCCCTCTACCATCGAGATTTGGTGTTTGCGTTGAGCATGATTGGATTATGTTTATCGCAACACGGTTATTCATTTAAGGAGAATAATGGTTACTCTGTTTATTTGAATAATACCTTCAATGGTCTTGCACCTAAAATGAATCTCGATCGCAGTGATACACATGTTCGTGCCAAAAGATATAAAATAGTAATACCACATACTTGTGGCACTGCCATTTGAGTCATATTGGTATAGAACGCATGAAGAAGCTCCATGTAGATGGATCTTTGGACTCACTCGTTTTTGAAAAGATTGAGACATGCGAACCATGTCTATTGGTATATATGCATGAAGAAACTCCATGCAGATGGATCGTTTGGACTCACTTGATTTTGAATCACTTGAGACATGCAAATCATACCACATGGGCAAGATGACTGAAAGGCCTCGTTTTCAGTAAGATGGAACAAGAAAGCAACTTGTTGGAAGTAATACATTTTGATGTGTGCAGTCCAATGAGTGCTGAGGCACGCAGTGGATATCGTTATGTTCTTACTTCACAGACAATTTGAGTAGATGCTGAGTGTATTTACTTAATGAAACACAAGTCTGAATTATTGAAAGGTTCAAGTAATTTCAGAGTGAAGTTGAAGATCGTCGTGACAAGAGGATAAAATGTCTATGATATGATCATAGAGATATCCGAGTTACGAGTTTGGCACACAATTAAGACATTGTGGAAAGTGTTTCACAATTAATACCGCCTGGAAAACCACAGTGTGATGGTGTGTCCAAACATCATAACTGCACCCTATTGGATATGGTGCATACCATGATGTCTCTTATCGAATTACAACTATCGTTTATTGGTTAGGCATTAGAGACAACCGCATTCACTTTAAATAGGGCACCACGCAATTCCGTTGAGACGACACCGTTTATAGAAACCTAAGTTGTCGTTTCTTAAAAGTTTGGGGCTGCGATGCTTATGTGAAAAAGTTTCAGGCTGATAAGCTCGAACCCAAAGCAGATAAATGCATCTTCATAGAATACCCGAAACAGTTGGGTATACCTCCTATTTCAGATCTGGAAGCAAAAGTAATTGCTTCTAGAAACGAGTCCTTTCTCGAGGAAAAGTTTCTCTCGAAAGAATTGAGTGGGAGGATGGTGGAGACTTGATAAGGTTATTGAACCGTCACTTCAACTAGTGTGTAGCAGGGCACAGGAAGTTGTTCTTGTGGCACCTACACCAATTGAAGTGGAAGCTTATGATAGTGATCATGAAACTTCGGATCAAGTCACTACCAAACCTCGTAGGTCGATAAGGATGCGTACTACTTCAAAGTGGTACGTAATCCTGTCTTGGAAGTCATGTTGCTAGACAACAATGAACCTACGAGCTATGGAGAAGCGATGGTGGGCCCATATTCCGACAAATGGTTAGAAGCCATGAAATCCGAGATAGGATCCATGTATCAGCACAAAGCATGGACTTTGGTGAACTTGCCCGATGATCGGCAAGCCATTGAGATAAATGGATCTTTAAGAAGAAGACGGACATGGACGGTAATGTTACCGTCTATGAAGCTCGACTTGTGGCAAAGAGAATTTTCACAAGTTCAAGGAGTTGACTACAATGAGATTTTCTCATCCGTAGCGATGCTTAAGTCCGTCGGAATCATGTTAGCATTAGCTGCATTTATGAAATCTGGCAGATGGATGTCAAAACAAGTTTCCTTACCAGTTTTCGTAAGGAAAGGTTGTATGTGATACAATCAGAAAGGTTTTGTCGATCCTAAGGATGCTAAAAGGTATGCTAGCTCCAGCGATCCTTCCATGGACTGGAGCAAGCATCTCGGAGTCAGAATATACGCTTTGATGGAGTGATCAAAGTTTTTGGGTTTATACAAAGTTTGTTAGAAACTTGTATTTACAATAAAGTGAGTGGGAGCGCTACAACATTTCTGATAAGTATATGTGAATGACATATTGTTGATCCGAAATGATGTAAAATTTCTGGAAAGCATAAAGGGTTGTTTGAAAGGAGTTTTTCAAAGGAAGACCTGGATAAAGCTGCTTACATATTGGGCATCAAGATCTATAGAGATAGATCAAGACGCCTGATGATACTTTCAAAGACCGCACACCTTGACATGATTTTGAAAGAGTTCAAAATAGATCAGCAAAGAAGGAGTTCTTGGCTGTGTTACAAGGTGTGAGTATTGAGTAAGACTCAAGACCTGACCACAGCAGAAGAGAGAGAAAGGACGAAGGTCGTCCCCTATGCTTTAGACGTAGGCTCTACAGTATGCTATGCTGTGTACCGCACATGAAGTGTGCCTTGCCATGAGTTGGTCAAGGGGTACAATAGTGATCCGGGAATGGATCACATGACAGCGGTCAAACTTATCCTTTGTATCTAGTGGACTAAGGAATTTTCTCGATTATGGAGGTGAAAAGGAGTTCGTCGTAAAGGGTTACGTCGATGCGAACTTTGACACTAATCCAGATGACTCTGAGTAGTAAACCGGATTCGTATAGTAGAGCAGTTATTTGAAATGGCTCCAAGTAGCGCGTGGTAGCATCCACAAGATGACATAGATATTCATAAAGCACACACGGATCTGAAAGGTTCAGACCCGTTGACTAATAACCTCTCTCACAAGCATAACATGATCAAACCAGAACTCATTGAGTGTTAATCACATAGTGATGTGAACTAGATTGTTGACTCTAGTAAACTCATTGGATGTTGGTCATATGGTGATGTGACCTTTGAGTGTTAATCACATGGTGATGTGAACTAGATTATTGACTCTAGTGCAAGTGGGAGACTGTTGGAAATATGCCCTAGAGGCAATAATAAATTGGTTATTATTATATTTCCTTGTTCATGATAATCGTTTATTATCCATGCTAGAATTGTATTGATAGGAAACTCAGATACATGTGTGGATACATAGACAACACCATGTCCCTAGTAAGCCTCTAGTTGACTAGCTCGTTGATCAATAGATGGTTACGGTTTCCTGACCATGGACATTGGATGTCGTTGATAACGGGATCACATCATTAGGAGAATGATGTGATGGACAAGACCCAATCCTAAGCCTAGCACAAGATCGTGTAGTTCGTTTGCTAAGAGCTTTTCTAATGTCAAGTGTCATTTCCTTAGACCATGAGATTGTGCAACTCCCGGATACCGTAGGAATGCTTTGGGTGTACCAAACGTCACAACGTAACTGGGTGGCTATAAAGGTGCACTACAGGTATCTCCGAAAGTGTCTGTTGGGTTGGCACGAATCGAGACTGGGATTTGTCACTCCGTGTAAACGGAGAGGTATCTCTGGGCCCACTCGGTAGGACATCATCATAATGTGCACAATGTGACCAAGGAGTTGATCACGGGATGATGTGTTACGGAACAAGTAAAGAGACTTGCCGGTAACGAGATTGAACAAGGTATCAGGATACCGACGATCGAATCTCGGGCAAGTAACATACCGCTTGACAAAGGGAATTGTATACGGGATTGATTGAATCCTCGACATCGTGGTTCATCCGATGAGATCATTGAGGAGCATGTGGGAGCCAACATGGGTATCCAGGTCCCGCTGTTGGTTATTGACCGGAGAGTGGTCTCGGTCATGTCTGCGTATCTCCCGAACCCGTAGGGTCTACACACTTAAGGTTCGGTGACGCTAGGGTTGTAGAGATATTAGTATGCGGTAACCCGAAATTTTTTCGGAGTCCCGAATGAGATCCCGGACGTCACGAGGAGTTCCGGAATGGTCCGGAGGTAAAGATTTATATATGGGAAGTCTTATTTTGGTCGCGGAAAAGTTTCGCGCATTATCGGTATTGTACCGGGAGTGCCGAAAGGGGTCCGGGGGTCCACCAAGGGGGTCCACCAGCCCCGGGGGGCCACATGGGCTGTAGGGGTGTGCTCCTTGGCCTATATGGGCCAAGGGCACCAGCCCCAAGAGGCCCATGCGCCAAGAGATAAGGGAAAGGGAGAGTCCTAAAGGGGGAAGGCACCTCCGAGGTGCCTTGGGGAGGATGGACTCCTCCCTGGCCGCACCCTTCCTTGGAGGAAGGGCCAAGGCTGCGCCCCCTCTCCCTTGGCCCTATATATAGTGGGGGGCAGGGAGGGCAGAAATATCCAAGCCCTTGCGCCTCCCTCTCCCTCCCGTGACACATCTCCCTCCTCCCGCAGCGCTTGGCGAAGCCCTGTTGGAATCCCGCTACTTCCACCACCACGCCGTCGTGCTGCTGGATCTCCATCAACCTCTCCTCCCCCCTTGCTGGATCAAGAAGGAGGAGACGTCGCTGCTCCGTACATGTGTTGAACGCGGAGGTGCCGTCCGTTCGGCTCTAGGATCATCGGTGATTTGGATCACGACGAGTACGACTCCATCAACCCCGTTCTCTTGAACGCTTCCGCTCGCGATCTACAAGGGTATGTAGATGCACTCCTTCCCTCTCGTTGCTAGTAAACTCCATAGATTGATCTTGGTGATGCGTAGAATTTTTTTGAATTTCTGCTACGTTCCCCTACACAAAGGGTGGCAGCAACTGTGGTTTTATATCACAGAGCCCCACGACGCCACCTGGGCCGCGGCGCCCGAATTCAAGTCCGGAGCTCCAATGCGGCCCACATCCTGGCTAGAGAAGTGTTGGGAACGTAGTAATTTCAAAAAAATTCCTACGCACACACAGGATCATGGTGATGCATAGCAACAAGAGGGGAGAGTGTGTCCACGTACCCTCGTAGACCGAAAGCGGAAGCGTTAGCACAACGCGGTTGATGTAGTTGTAAGTCTTCATGATCCGACCGATCAAGTACCGAACGAACGGTACCTCCAAGTTCTGCACACGTTCAACTCGATGACGTCCCTCGAACTCCGATCCAGCCGAGCTTTGAGGGAGAGTTCCGTCAGCACGACGGCGTGGTGACGATGATGATGTTGCTACCGACGCAGGGCTTTGCCTAAGCACTGCTACGATATTATCGAGGTGGACTATGGTGGAGAGGGGCACCGCACACGGCTAAAAGATCCAAGAGATCAATTGTTGTGTCTATGGGGTGCCCCTCTCCTCCGTATATAAAGGGGGGAGGAGAGGGCCGGCCAAGCGGAGGAGGCGCGCCCAAGGGGGGAGTCCTACTCCCACCGGGAGTAGGACTCCTCTTTTTCCTATTTGGAGAGGGAGATGGAAGGAAGAGGAAGGAGGGAGGAAGGAAAGGGGGGGCCGGCCCCCTTCCCAATTCGGATTGGGCTTGGGGGGGCGCCCCTCCCTTGCTCCTTTCCTCTCCTTTCCACTAAAGCCCATTAAGGCCCATATACCTCCCGGGGGGTTTCCATAACCTCCCGGTGCTCCGGTATTATCCCGATCTCACCCGGAACCATTCCGGTATCCAAATATAGTCGTCCAATATATCGATCTTTACGTCTCGACCATTTCGAGACTCCTCTCATGTCCGTGATCACATCCGGGACTCCGAACTACCTTCGGTACATCAAAACACATAAACTCATAATATAACCGTCATCGAACTTTAAGCGTGCGGACCCTACGGGTTCGAGAACTATGTAGACATGACCGAGACACGTCTCCGGTCAATAACCAATAGCGGAACCTAGATGCTCATATTGGCTCCTACATATTCTACGAAGGTCTTTATCGGTCAAACCGCATAACAACATACGTTGTTCCCTTTGTCATCGGTATGTTACATGCCCGAGATTTGATCGTCGGCATCTCAATACCTAGTTCAATCTCGTTACCGGCAAGTCTCTTTACTCGTTCCGTAATACATCATCTTGCAACTAACTCATTAGTTACAATGCTTGCAAGGCTTATAGTGATGTGTATTACCGAGAGGGCCCAGAGATACCTCTTCGACAATCGGAGTGACAAATCCTAATCTCGAAATACGCCAACCCAACAAGTACCTTCGGAGACACCTGTAGAGCACCTTTATAATCACCCAGTTACGTTGTGACATTTGGTAGCACACAAAGTGTTCCTCCGGTAAACAGGAGTTGCATAATCTCATAGTCATAGGAACATGTATAAGTCATGAAGAAAGCAATAGCACAATACTAAACGATCAAGTGCTAAGCTAACGGAATGGGTCAAGTCGATCACATCATTCTCCTAATGATGTGATCCCGTTAATCAAATGGCAACTCATGTCCATGGCTAGGAAACATAACCATCTTTGATTAACGAGCTATTCAAGTAGAGGCATACTAGTGACACTCTGTTTGTCTATGTATTCACACAAGTATTATGTTTCCGGTTAATACAATTCTAGCATGGAAAATAAACATTTATCATGATATAAGGAAATAAATAATAACTTTATTATTGCCTCTGGGGCATATTTCCTTCAGTCTTCGACTTGCACTAGAGTCAATAATCTAGATTACACGGTAATGATTCTAACACCCATGGAGCCTTGGTGCTGATCATGTTTTGCTCGTGGAAGAGGCTTAGTCAACGGGTCTGCAACATTCAGATCCGTATGTATCTTGCAAATTTCTATGTCTCCCACCTGGACTTGATCCCGGATGGAGTTGAAGCGTCTCTTGATGTGCTTGGTTCTCTTGTGAAATCTGGATTCCTTTGCCAAGGCAATTGCACCAGTATTGTCACAAAAGATTTTCATTGGACCCGATGCACTAGGTATGACACCTAGATCGGATATGAACTCCTTCATCCAGACTCCTTCATTTGCTACTTCCGACGCAGCTATGTACTCCGCTTCACACGTAGATCCCGCCACAATGCTTTGTTTAGAACTGCACCAACTGACAACTCCACCGTTCAATGTAAATACGTATCCGATTTGCGATTTAGAATCGTCCGGATCAGTGTCAAAGCTTGCATCGACATAACCTTTTACGACTAGCTCTTTGTCACCTCCATAAACGAGAAACATATCCTTAGTCCTTTTCAGGTATTTCAGGATGTTCTTGACCGCTGTCCAGTGATCCACTCCTGGATTACTTTGGTACCCCCTGCTAAACTTATAGCAAGGCACACATTAGGTCTGGTACACAACATTGCATACATGATAGAGCCTATGGCTGAAGCATAGGGAACATCTTTCATTTTCTCTCTATCTTCTGCAGTGGTCGGGCATTGAGTCTGACTCAATTTCACACCTTGTAACACAGGCAAGAACCCTTTCTTTGCTTGATCCATTTTGAAATTCTTCAAAACTTTCTCAAGGTATGTGCTTTGTGAAAGTCCAATTAAGCATCTTGATCTATCTCTATAGATCTTGATGCCCAATATATAAGTAGCTTCACCGAGGTCCTTCATTGAAAAACTCTTATTCAAATATCCTTTTATGCTATCCAGAAATTCTATATCATTTCCAATCAACAATATGTCATCCACATATAATATTAGAAATGCTACAGAGCTCCCACTCACTTTCTTGTAAATACATGCTTCTCCAAAAGTCTGTATAAAACCATATGCTTTGATCACACTATCAAAACGTTTATTCCAACTCCGAGAGGCTTGCACCAGTCCATAAATGGATCGCTGGAGCTTGCACACTTTGTTAGCTCCCTTTGGATCGACAAAACCTCCCGGTTGCATCATATACAACTCCTCTTCCTGAAATCCATTCAGAAATGCAGTTTTGACATCCATTTGCCAAATTTCATAATCATAAAATGCGGCAATTGCTAACATGATTCGGACAGACTTAAGCATCGCTACGGGTGAGAAAGTCTCATCGTAGTCAATCCCTTGAACTTGTCGAAAACCTTTTGCAACAAGTCGAGCTTTGTAGACAGTAACATTACCGTCAGCGTCAGTCTTCTTCTTGAAGATCCATTTATTCTCAATGGCTTGTCGATCATTGGGCAAGTCAACCAAAGTCCACACTTTGTTCTCATACATGGATCCCATCTCAGATTTCATGGCCTCAAGCCATTTCGCGGAATCCGGGCTCACCATCGCTTCTTCATAATTCATAGGTTCGTCATGGTCTAGCAACATAACCTCCAGAACAGGATTACCGTACCACTCTGGTGCGGATCTCACTCTGGTTGACCTACGAGGTTCGGTAGTAACTTGATCTGAAGCTTCATGATCAATATCATTAACTTCCTCACTAATTGGTGTAGGTGTCACAGGAACCAGTTTCTGTGATGAACTACTTTCCAATAAGGGAGCAGGTATAGTTACCTCATCAAGTTCTACTTTCCTCCCACTCACTTCTTTCGATAGAAACTCCTTCTCTAGAAAGGATCCAAATTTAGCAACAAAAGTCTTGCCTTCAGATCCGTGATAGAAGGTGTACCCAACAGTTTCCTTTGGGTATCCTATGAAGACACATTTCTCCGATTTGGGTTCGAGCTTATCAGGTTGAAGCTTTTTTCGCAGCCCCAAACTTTAAGAAACGACAACTTTGGTTTCTTGCCAAACCATAGTTCATAAGGTGTCGTCTCAACGGATTTTGATGGTGCCCTATTTAACGTGAATGCAGCCGTCTCTAAAGCATAACCCCAAAATGATAGCGGTAAATCAGTAAGAGACATCATAGATCGCACCATATCTAGTAAAGTACAATTACGACGTTCGGACACACCATTACGCAGTGGTGTTCCGGGTAGAGTGAGTTGCGAAACTATTCCGCATTGTTTCAAATGTAGGCCAAACTCGTAACTCAAATATTCTCCTCCACGATCAGATCGTAGAAACTTTATTTTCTTGTTACGATGATTTTCAACTTCACTCTGAAATTCTTTGAACTTTTCAAATGTTTTAGACTTATATTTCATTAAGTAGATATACCCATATTTGCTTAAATCATCTGTGAAGGTGAGAAAATAACGATACCCGCTGCGAGCCTCAACATTCATCGGACCACATACATCTGTATGTATGATTTCCAACAAATTTGTTGCTCGCTCCATAGTTTCGGAGAACGGTGTTTTAGTCATCTTGCCCATGAGGCACGGTTCGCAAGTACCAAGTGATTCATAATCAAGTGGTTCCAAAAGTCCATCAGTATGGAGTTTCTTCATGCGCTTTACACCAATATGACCTAAACGGCAGTGCCACAAATAAGTTGCACTATCATTATCAACTCTGCATCTTTTGGCTTCAATATTATGAATATGTGTATCACTACTATCGAGATTCAACAAAAATAGACCACTCTTCAAGGGTGCATGACCATAAAAGATATTACTCATATAAATAGGACAACCATTATTCTCTGATTAAATGAATAACCATCTCGCATCAAACAAGATCCAGATATAATGTTCATGCTCAACACTGGCACCAAATAACAATTATTCAGGTCTAAAACTAATCCTGAAGGTAGATGTAGAGGTAGCGTGCCGACCGCGATCACATCGACTTTGGAACCATTTCCCACGCGCATCATCACCTCGTCCTTAGCCAATCTTCGCTTAATCCGTAGTCCCTGTTTCGAGTTGCAAATATTAGCAACAGAACCAGTATCAAATACCCAGGTGCTAGTGCGAGCATTAGTAAGGTACACATCAATAACATGTATATCACATATACCTTTGTTCACCTTGCCATCCTTCTTATCCGCCAAATACTTGGGGCAGTTCCGCTTCCGGTGACCAGTCTGTTTGCAGTAGAAGCACTCAGTCTCAGGCTTAGGTCCAGACTTGGGTTTCTTCTCCTGAGCAGCAACTTGCTTGTTGTTCTTCTTGAAGTTCCCCTTCTTCTTCCCTTTGCGCTTTTTCTTGAAACTGGTGGTCTTGTTGACCATCAACACTTGATGCTCCTTTTTGATTTCTACCTCTGCAGCCTTTAGCATTGCGAAGAGCTCGGGAATCGTCTTATCCATCCCTTGCATGTTATAGTTCATCACAAAGCTCTTGTAGCTTGGTGGCAGTGATTGAAGAATTCTGTCAATGACGCTATCATCCGGAAGATTAACTCCCAGTTGAATCAAGTGATTGTTATACCCAGACATTCTGAGTATATGCTCATTGACAGAACTATTCTCCTCCATCTTGCAGCTGTAGAACTTATTGGAGACTTCATATCTCTCAATCCGGGCATTTGCTTGAAATATTAACTTCAACTCCTGGAACATCTCATATGCTCCATGATGTTCAAAACGTCGTTGAAGTCCCGGTTCTAAGTCGTAAAGCATGGCACACTGAACTATCGAGTAGTCATCAGCTTTGCTCTACCAGACGTTCATAACATCTGGTGTTGCTCCTGCAGCAGGTCTGGCACCTAGCGGTGCTTCCAGGACGTAATTCTTCTATGCAACAATGAGGATAATCCTCAAGTTATGGACCCAGTCCGTGTAATTGCTACCATCATCTTTCAACTTTGCTTTCTCAAGGAACGCATTAAAATTCAACGGAACAATAGCACGGGCCATCTATCTACAATCAACATAGACAAGCAAAATACTATCAGGTACTAAGTTCATGATAAATCTAAGTTCAATTAATCATATTACTTAAGAACTCCCACTTAGATAGACACCCCTCTAATCATCTAAGTGATCACATGATCCAAATCAACTAAACCATGTCCGATCATCACGTGAGATGGAGTAGTTTCAACTGTGAACATCACTATGTTGATCATATCTACTATATGATTCACGCTCGACCTTTCGGTCTCAGTGTTCCGAGGCCATATCTGCATATGCTAGGCTCGTCAAGTTTAACCTGAGCATTCCGCGTGTGCAACTGTTTTGCACCCGTTGTATTTGAACGTAGAGCCTATCACACCCGATCATCACGTGGTGTCTCAGCATGAAGAACTTTCGCAATGGTGCATACTCAGGGAGAACACTTTTATCTTGAAATTTAGTGAGAGATCTTCTTATAATGCTACTGTCAATCAAAGCAAGATAAGATGCATAAAAGATAAACATCACATGCAATCAATATAAGTGATATGATATGGCCATCATCATCTTGTGCTTGTGATCTCCATCTTCAAAGCACCGTCATGATCACCATCGTCACCGGCGCGACACCTTTGATCTCCATCGTAGCATCGTTGTCGTCTCGCCAACTTATGCTTCTACGACTATCGCTACCGCTTAGTGATAAAGTAAAGCATTACAGGGTGATTGCATTGCATACAATAAACAACCATATGGCTCCTGCCAGTTGCCGATAACTCGGTTACAAAACATGATCATCTCATACAATAAAATTTAGCATCATGCCTTGACCATATCACATCACAACATGCCCTGCAAAAATAAGTTAGACATCCTCTACTTTGTTGTTGCAAGTTTTACGTGGCTGCTACGGGCTGAGCAAGAACCGTTCTTACCTACGCATCAAAACCACAACGATAGTTCGTCAAGTTAGTGTTGTTTTAACCTTCTCAAGGACTAGGCGTAGCCACACTTGGTTCAACTAAAGTTGGAGAAACTGACACCCGCCAGCCACCTGTGTGCAAAGCACATCGGTAGAACCAGTCTCGTGTAAGCGTACGCGTAATGTCGGTCCGGGCCGCTTCATCCAACAATACTGCCGAACCAAAGTATGACATGCTGGTAAGCAGTATGACTTGTATCGCCCACAACTCACTTGTGTTCTACTCGTGCATATAACATCTACGCATAAAACCTGGCTCGGATGCCACTGTTGGGGAACATAGTAATTTCAAAAATTTTCCAACGCACACATAGGATCATGGTGATGCATAGCAACGAGAGGGGAGAGTGTGTCCACGTACCCTCGTAGACCGAAAGCGGAAGCGTTAGCACAACGCGGTTGATGTAGTCGTACGTCTTCATGATCCGACCGATCAAGTACCAAACGCACGGCACCTCCGAGTTCTGCACACGTTCAACTCGATGACATCCCTCGAACTCCGATCCAGCCAAGCTTTGAGGGAGAGTTCCGTCAGCACGACGGCGTGGTGACGATGATGATGTTGCTACCGACGCAGGGCTTCGCCTAAGCACTGCTACGATATTATCGAGGTGGACTGTGGAGAGGAGCACCGCACACGGCTAAAAGACCCAAGAGATCAATTGTTGTGTCTATGGGGTGCCCCTCTCCTCCGTATATAAAGGGGGGAGGAGAGGGCCGGCCAAGGGGAGGAGGCGCGCCCAAGGGGAGTCCTACTCCCACCGGGAGTAGGACTCCTCCTTTTCCTATTTGGAGAGGGAGAGGGAAGGAAGAGGAAGGAGGGAGGAAGGAAAGGGGGGCCGGCTGATGAAGCTATGTACCTAGGGTAGGGTCATGGATCTGTCCAAGACATTCCCTCCCCAAGGATATCACCCTAAAGCCAGGGACATTCGAAGGATACCATCATCCACTCGACCAGAAAAATTCCACTCGAAAGAATGATTGTCACTCGACCGTGACGAAAACCACTCGACGTACAGAAGATCTAAAGTCACTCAGCATATCAACGGTCGGGCGTTTACTCATAGACTTTAATGACTATTTATGTCACTTTATTATTATTAGCTTTACCAGTAACGCCCTGTCTTAATGTACCTTAAACCCTGTGTAACTGAGGGCCGAAGGGGTCTGGCGAACTCTATATAAGCCACCCCCTCCTCAGTGACAAGGGTTCGCACCCCCTGTAACACACACGCATATAATCCAGTCGACCGCCTCCGGGCACCGAGACGTAGGGCTGTTACTTCCTCCGAGAAGGGCCTGAACTCGTAAAACTCGTGCGTACAACTTCGCCATAGCTAGGATCTTGCCTCTACATACCTACCCCCATTCTACTGTCAGACTTAGAACCACGACAGTTGGCGCCCACCTTGGGGCAGGTGTCTTAGCGACTTGTTGGAGAAGTTGCAATTTTTCCGATCCCCATCATCATGGTTTCTGGCGGAGGATTGGCTGAGGACCGCGAGATCCGTCTCGGCACGCTTGTGTTCGTCGCCGATGACTCCGCTTGGCTCCAAGAGGCTCCACTCGACGTCGAGGCGCTCCCCGTCCGCGGGGCAACGCACTTTCGCGCGTGCGTCCGCGACGTCCTTCTGCGGCAGCCGTCGACTCAATATTGCTCGGCTCCCGTGGCGTCCTCACTCACTGCTGCTCGCCGATGCAAGCGTTCCGGTCGGTCGCGGCTCCAGCGGTGGGTGAGACGCGGTGGCTCGCCAGTCGGCCACCCCACAAGACGAGGCAATCGAGCCCGACGAAACTCTCTATGGCCTGTTCGATCTGTCGACTGGCTCCATTGAGACTGCATCCGAGTGCGACAGCAGTGACCCCGCGGCGGAAGTCCTAATGGTCAATGGACTGTGCAGTCCCCCTGGCTTCCCCCGCGGTGATGGTGGTGATGGCGGTGGTGATCCGTCACGCGTCCATGACGAGTATCGCCCCGAGTCCCTATCTTCGCAGCAGAGGGAAGAGCTTCGTTGCCGTAACATGGATGCACTTCACACTCCTATCGTCGGAGAAACTCCCGAGGCCCAGGACTTGGAGAAAGCGCGCCTGGCCAACTTGGCTGAGCGCACTCGACTGGAGAACCTCCAGCACGCACTCGACGAGCGTGCTCGGCAGCGGATTCCTGAGTCTAGTCGACGACAGCTTTTTTCGCCTCCAACTTAGGTATATCGAACTCCGATTGAGAATCTCACAGCTGCAGCCCGGATAGCAGAGTCGATTCAGCCTTCCCAGTCAGAAGCTGGCAGAGGTTTGATGCAGATCAGGGCTTTACTCTGGGCAGCGGGAGAACAAAATACAACAGTGTCACAGTCGCGGAATAGGATCCATAGCAGATCCGTTGTAGCAGACATAGTCCAGTCGGCTCACAACCCAAGATCGCCCCCAAGGCGTGAGGGACGTGGAGACCGACGAGATCAGTACAGAAACCGTGAGCAGTATGATCACCAACTCGACCACGATGATCGTCGTCGAGTGCCCACACCTCCCCCAAGGAGCGGGTCGTACGTGCCTCAGTAGCACGATGACAGACGCCCTCACAGTGGTGGGCAAAGGATTCCAGTCGACCCCCGGGAGCCGGGCTTTGATGCGAGATCTATTCTCGTTCAAGGTCTGGTTGACAGGAACAGAGCGCACAGAGAAGGCCATGACAGAGATTACCCGACTGGCAGCAGAGTGCATGTTTCAGGTCCCGAGTGTTTCAGTAGAGCCATCAGAGCTGCAGTGATTCCTCCCAACTTCAGGTTGGTGACTGGAGTCAGCAAGTTCACTGGCGAGTCCAAGCCTGACACTTGGCTTGAGGACTACCGAGTGGCTGTTCTGATTGGTGGCGGCAATGATGAAGTGGCCATGAAGCACCTTCCTTTGATGTTGGAGGGCTCGGCCAGAGCGTGGTTGAATCAGTTGGCGCCAGGCAGCATTTATAGTTGGGAGGAACTCGCCCGAGTGTTTGTTAGGACCTTTGAAGGTACATGCAAATGACCAGCAGGGTTGCCAGAGTTGCAGTCTTGTGTGCAGAAACCGAATGAAACCTTGAGAGATTATATCCAGAGGTGGATCACGTTGCACCACACGGTGGAGAACGTGTCAGATCACCAAGCAGTTTGTGCCTTCAAGGAAGGTGTCAAGTATCGAGAATTGAATCTGAAGTTCGGTTGGACTGGAGATATGTCTCTGAGTCGGATGATGGAAATTTCCACCAAGTATGCTAATGGTGAAGAGGAGGATCGGCTCCGGAGTGGCAAGCACAAAACAGTCGCCCATGAAACCGGAGGAGGGAACTCCAGTCGGAAGCAGAAGCGCAAAGCCGAGCCAGCTGCTCCTGGTGAAGCCTTAGCCGTGACTCAAGGAAAGTTCAAGGGGAAGCCCAAAGGGCCGTGGAATCCCAAGAAAGTGAAAGATCAAGATGGAAATGATGTGTTGGATTTACCCTGTCACATCCATACCAAGAAAGATGAGGAGGGTAACCTGATTTACCCCAAACACACCACTCGACAATGTTGGCTCCTGATTCAACAGTCCCGAGAGAAACAACCCAAGGAGAAGGAAAAGGAGTCGGACAAGGGTGAAGATAAAGAAGAAGATGATGATGGTTTTCCTAACGGCAATTCCACTCTGATGATTTTTGCCGATGTTGAAAGCAAAAGTCGATTGAAAGTTATAAACAGAGAGGTGAATATGGTTGCTCCGGCGACACCCAGTTATCTGAAGTGGTCCCAGACTACCATCACATTCGACTAGTCTGACCACCCAGCGCGTATTGCCACCCCTGGGAGGCAAGCGCTGGTGGTCGACCCAGTTGTCGAAGGCACTCGACTGGCTAAAGTGCTGATGGATGGTGGTAGTGGCCTAAATATCCTGTATGCGGAGGCTTTGAAGGGAATGGGCATTCCGATGTCCAAGCTCAGTGAAAGCAATATGAGTTTCGATGGCATCATACCTGGCAAGAAGGCTGAATCACTCGGCCAGATCGCCCTTGATGTGGTTTTCGGTGATTCCAAGAATTACCGCAAGGAAAAGTTGACATTTGAAGTCGTGGATTTCCAGAGTGCTTATCATGCCATTCTGGGTAGGCCTGCTTATGCACGTTTTATGGCTCGGCCATGTTATGTGTACCTCAAACTGAAGATGCCTGGTCCCAGAGGAGTGATCACTATCACTGGTAATCGGCAGAAGGCGGAAGAGTGCTTCCAGAAGGGCTCAAAGATCGCCGATGCACAAATGGCAGTAGTAGAATTGCAAGAGTATCAGAAAAATGCAGATCCGAGTGATTTGCTACGAGCCAAGAAGCCTGCCACAGACTCTGCATTTCAGTCGTCTGGTGAAACGAAGCCGATTCATATTCACCCAACCGATCCCAATGCTGCTCCGACTCACATTTCGACAACACTTGACTCCAAATAGGAAGAAGCGCTCATCCAGTTCCTCCGTGAGAACTGGGACATCTTCGCATGGAAACCTTCTGACATGCCGGGTGTTCCCAGGGGGCTGGCTGAGCACCGTTTGCGAGTCGACCCAAAAGTGAAACCAGTCAAGGAACATCTTCGACGGTCCGCCATACAGAAGAGAAAAGCAATTGGTGAAGAAGTAGCTCGGCTCCTGGCAGCTGAGTTCATCCGAGAGATTTACCACTCCGAGTGGCTCGCCAATGTTGTCATGGTCCCCAAGAAGGACGACTCACTTCGCATGTGCATTGACTTCAAGCATATCAATCGGGCCTACCCGAAAGATCATTTTCCTCTCCCCCGGAACGACCAAATAGTCGACTCGACTGCGGGGCGTGAGCGACTGTCTTTTCTAGACGCCTATTCTGGGTACCATCAGATCCGACTGTATGGGCCTGACAAGATTAAAACAACTTTCATCACTCCATTCGGATGCTTCTGTTATGTCACCATGCCATTCGGCTTGAAGAATGCCGGAGGCACATTCATGAGGATGATTCAGAAGTGTTTGCTCACTCAAATCAGCCGGAACGTGGAAGCGTACATGGATGACATTGTGGTCAAGTCACGTAAGGGTTCCGACCTACTGGCTGACCTTGCTGGAACTTTTGCCAACCTCAGAAGGTATGATATCAAGCTTAATCCATCAAAGTGCACATTTGGAGTTCCTGGCAGAAAATTACTCGGTTTCCTCGTTTCCGAACGTGGGATTGACGCTAACCCAGAGAAAGTTGGTGCCATCCTCCGAATGAAACGCCCTGTGCGTGTGCATGATGTTCAGAAGCTTACTGGTTGTTTTGCCGCCTTGAGTCGATTCATCTCTCGCCTCGGTGAAAAGGCATTGCCTCTTTACCGACTGATGAAAAAGTCTGACAAGTTCGAGTGGACTCTTGAAGCTGACGCATCATTTGCAGAGCTCAAAGCCCTGCTTTCCACCCAGCCGGTGCTCGCTGCCCCAATCAGCAAAGAACCTTTACTGCTTTATATTGCAGCCACTGGACAAGTTGTCAGTACAGTACTCACGGTCGAGCGAGAAGAAGAAGGGAAAGCCTATAAAGTTCAGCGCCCGGTGTACTATGTTTCTGAAGTCCTGACTCCATCCAAGCAAAGATATCCACATTATCAGAAGCTTGTCTATGGTATTTATATGACCACGAAGAAGGTTGCACACTATTTCTCTGACCACTCCATTACAGTTGTCAGCGACGCTCCATTATCAGAGATTTTGAACAACAGAGATGCAACTGGCCGAGTGGCAAAGTGGGCGATTGAACTCCTCCCCTTGGATATCAAGTTTGAGGCAAAGAAAGCTATCAAGTCCCAAGCAATAGCAGATTTCCTTGCCGAGTGGATCGAACAGCAGCTGCTGACTCAAGTCCACTCGGAGCACTGGACCATGTTCTTTGATGGCTCCAAGATGCTGAATGGTTCCGGTGCTGGGGTGGTGCTGGTATCCCCCCAAGGAGACAAGCTCAGATATGTTCTCCAGATTCACTTTGATTCCTTCAATAACGAAGCTGAATATGAAGCACTCTTATATGGGTTACGTATGGCCATTTCACTCGGTGTCCGTCGCCTCATGGTCTACGGTGACTCAGATTTGGTAGTCAATGAAGTGATGAAGGAGTGGGACGTCAGAAGCCCAGCTATGACTGGTTACTGTAATGCAGTGAGGAAGTTGGAAAAGAAGTTTGAGGGGTTAGAGCTCCATCATATACCCTGACTGAAAAATCAAGCAGCCGATGATTTCGCAAAAATAGGTTCCAAGAGGGAAGCTATTCCCAGCAATGTGTTTTTGGAACATATTCATACACCTTCAGTTCAAGAAGATCCTTTCACTGAAGAGCCCCCGCAGCCTCAAAGTGCCACAGATCCAACTGAAGTCGAAGTCCCAGCCGTGGTCGACTTGGTCATGGAGGTTCTGGTCATAACTCCCGACTGGACAGTGCCATACATTGCGTATATCCTTAGGAAAGAACTCCCAGAGGAAGAAGAGGAGGCCCGAAAAATCGTCCGATGATCCAAAGCCTTTACTGTGATAAGAGGGCAGCTGTTCAGAGAAAGTGTAACTGGAGTCTGCCAGAAATGCATAACACCAGAAGAAGGTCGAGTGATCCTCAACGACATCCACTCGGGGACCTGTGGCCACCATGCATCCTCTCGGACCATTGTGGCCAAAGCATACCGAGCTGGATTTTATTGGCCACGAGCAAATGAAATGGCGAAAGATATAGTCGACAAATGTGAAGGCTGCCAGTTTTATTCCAACATGTCCCACAAGCCTGCATCAGCCCTGAAGACCATTCCACTCGTCTGGCCTTTTGCTGTTTGGGGGTTAGATATGATTGGACCCCTGAGGACTGGTAGGAGCGGCTTCACTCATGTGCTTGTAGCAGTCGACAAGTTTACCAAATGGATTGAAGCCAAGCCTATCAAGAATCTTGAAGCCAGTATTGCCGCCAGCTTCATCAGAGAGTTGACATTCAGATATGGAGTTCCGCACAGCATCATCACTGACAACGGGTCGAACTTCGGTTCTGATGAGTTCAGAGCCTTCTATGCTTCCCAAGGCACTCGAGTCGACTATGCTTCAGTCGCCCACCCTCAGTCGAATGGACAAGCGGAAAGAGCAAATGGTTTGATCCTCAAAGGATTGAAACCCCGATTGATGCGTGATCTCAAGCATGCAGCAGGTGCCTGGGTCGATGAACTTCCATCAGTTCTTTGGGGATTAAGGACAAGTCCTAATCGGTCGACTGGCCGAACTCCATTCTTCCTGGTCTATGGAGCTGAAGCTGTTCTACCGAGTGATTTGCTTCACAATGCACCCCGAGTTGAGCTTTTCTCTGAAGAAGAAGCAGAACAGGCCCGACAAGATGCAATTGATCTCCTAGAAGAGGAAAGAGAGATGGCCTTAATCCAGATGACCATTTATCAGCAAGACTTGCGTCGATTCCACGCCAGAAACATGAGAGGTCGAGCATTTCAAGAGGGAGACTTGGTTCTTCGAGTGGATCAGCAGAAACCACACAAGCTCGCCCCTGCTTGGGAAGGTCCCTTCATCATCACCAGAGTGCTCCACAATAATGGAGCATACCATCTTTACAATGTTGAACACCAGAAAGACGAGCCACGGGCTTGGAATGCGGAGCTGCTCCGCCCCTTTTATACTTAAGCACTCATTCTGTTGATATGTACTCCCCCCTTTCCGGTTTATAGGGCTCAATTCAAAAATCTCACCAACCAAGGTAGATGGTGAGTGGTGGAATACTTTTTGTAGTTTGCAAAAGCACTTAATTAATGCTTTTGTTTTCCTCAAAAAATTATGTTTATAAATGCATTAATTGCAATGCATGCATGCATAAAGTACATGCATTGGTCAATTTTCTCTTAATACTTGCATGCAATGATTTAATGCACCTTGAAATCTGAACATGTGATGGAAAACAACCAAATTGAGCCTTATAAAATGGAAAAACTAAAATTTTGAGATAAGCCCTATAAACCGAAATGGAGGGAGTAATAAGAAATACCTTTGTAGTTTGTTTATCAGAGACAAGAGTTTTATAGTCTTCTAAAATTGATTGTCGCTGCTTATACTTGTGTCTGAAATCCCCCAATGGGTGACTTAGCCGCGAATCCGTTTCGCCTAAGTATAAGAAATCCTACCGAGTGGTCAGCAAGCCTCTCACTCGGGGGCTTAGCCGCGAATCCGTTTCGCCTAAGTATAAGAAATCCTACTGAGTGGTGAGCAAGCTTCTCACTCGGGGGCTTAGCTGCAAATCCATTTCACCTAAGTATAAGAAATCCTACCGAGTGGTGAGCAAGCCTCTCACTCGGGGGCTTAGCCGCGAAACCGTTTCGCCTAAGTATAAGAAATCCTACCGAGTGGTGAGCAAGCCTCTCACTCGGGGGCTTAGCTGCGAATCCGTTTCGCCTAAGTTTGAAAAATCCTACCGAGTGGTGAGCAACCCTCCCACTCGGGGGCTAAGCTGCAGTCCAGTACTCGCCTAAGTTTGTAAAATCCTACCGAGTGGTAAGCGACCCTCCCCCTCGGGGACTTAGCTGCAGTCCAGTACTCACCTAAGTTGGAAATGCATCCCGATCTGCAAGGACGACGAGGTGCGGGTAGACTGCAACCTTCTCCTTCGGAGCTACGCCGCAAAAACAACGTGCGCTCCATCCCGATCCGCAAGGACGATGAGGTGCAGGTCGACTGCAACCTTCTCCTTCGGAGCTGCGCCACTAGTACGACGTGCGCTCCATCCTGATCCGCAAGGATGATGAGGTGCAGGTCGACTGCAACCTTCTCCTTCGGAGCTGCGCCGCAAGTGAGGGAGTCCTAGATTAGGGGGTCCTGTGACAGCCGGACTGTATCCTTTGGCCGGACTGTTGGACTATGAAGATACAAGATTGAAGACTTCGACCCGTGTCCGGATGGGACTCTCCTTGGCATGGAAGGCAAGATTGGCAATACAGATATGTAGATCTCCTTCCTTGTAACCGACTCTGTGTAACCCTAGCCCCCTCCGGTGTCTATATAAACCGGAGGGTTTAGTCCGTAGGACAACAACAATCATACCATAGGCTAGCTTCTAGGGTTTAGCCTCTATGATCTCATGGTAGATCAACTCTTGTAATACTCATATCATCAAGATCAATCAAGCAGGAAGTAGGGTATTACCTCCATCAAGAGGGCCCGAACCTGGGTAAACATCGTGTCCCCCGCCTCCTGTTACCATCTGCCTTAGATGCATAGTTCAGGACCCCCTACCCGAGATCTGCCAGTTTTGACACCAACATTGGTGCTTTCATTGAGAGTTCCACTGTGTCGTCATCATAAGGCTTGATGGCTCGTCTTGTTGTCAAGGACAACATCACTTCTGGGGGAGCCCTGGCTGTAGGCCAAACTCTCCGACTAGGCGGTTTCGTCATGACCGCTTGTTCGGCCGCTGCACCGACGATGACTTCTCGGGTCATCGAAAACAGCCTGCACGTTGGCTCGGAATTCGCCGAGCAGTTGGATCCAATGGAGCTCTCTTCCTTGAACGAGCTCTTGGATCGCATCTCCGCCTTGGGAGTCGCTACGGACTATGATCAGATCGGGCTTAAACCCGACCAAAGGGAGATTAACTCCCCGCCGGTCACCCATCAGATAGCGGTGGTGGAGGAGCAATGCGGCGATTCTTCCTCTATCTTGAGGACAAACTATGTCTGGATTCCCGAGCTCTCCGAGCCGGATACCCGTCTACGGGAGGACATGGCCCAAACCTTGAACCTAGAATCAGGCAACGGGCCAGACCTATTGGGCAATATCCCGGAGCCCGAACTTCCAAGATCGGAAACTCCTCCGCCCCTGGGTCTCAGATCGGGTCAGGGTTCGGACCTAAATCTACCCACCCACCCAGATATAAGTGATCTTTCCCACATTAGACAAGAGCCCCAAGAGACAGTACACCACTATTGGGCCAGATTCCTCCTTGTAATGAACAAGGTCAAGGACTGTCGCGAGGAAGACGCAATTTCATTCTTTTGCAATAATTGCACGGACAAGGGAATCCTCAACACCATAAGTCGCCGTGACATAGCACACTTCGCCGACTTGGCGGCCATAGTACGGAAGTACTGTGCGATGGAAAGCGCCTGGAAAACCCAAACAAAATTTTGGGATCCTCCGGCTCTGACAAAACCCCCAGTCCGAACTAAAAGGGTGCACTCTCGTAAGTCGCCCAACCCAATTACAAAGAAGCAAAAGCCCATTACAAGGCGTGGAACCGTATTGGAGGGATGGCTTAGTGGGCCATGCAAAATTCATAGTACAGCGGATACCATGCCAACACACAGCCTTAGAGCATATTGGGTACTCCGGCAGGTGGCCAAGAGCGGTGAGGATCTCCTCATCGACAATACCACAGAGCACCATCCCGTGGAAAAGAACAATACAGTATTGATAGTCTTCGAGACCTTCGCCTCAAACAATAGGCGTAAGCGAGCACTCCACAGCCTTGCTGAAGTCTGCCACGTGGCAGCAATAAATCCATGGAGCGATACGACCATCACCTTCAACGCCAGTGACGAACCTAAATTCCGAACAGCCAGAGCACCAGCCGCCTTGGTCCTTAGTCCAATTGTGGACGGCTTCCGGCCTACTAAAGTGCTCATGGACGGCGGCAGCGGATTAAACCTCATCTATGAGGAGACTCTTCAAAAAATGGAAATAGACAGAAGCCGCATTGAGCAAAGCAGCACAACCTTCAGAGGAATCATCCCTAGTCGGGAGGCACGATGTGCTGGGAAAATCACACTAGATGTGGTATTCGGCACACCGGAGAATTATAGGTCCGAAGAAATCACATTCCAAGTGGCCCCGTTCAACAGCGGATACCACGCCCTTCTAGGGCGGGAGGCCTTCACGATCTTCCAAGCTATACCCCATTACGGGTACATGGAGCTCAAAATGCCCGGGCCCAATGGAATCATCACTCTAACTAGTGATCCGGACATAGCACTCCACACCGAAAATAAAACAGCCGCACTGGCCCTCGAGGCGTTATCCGAAGCCCTCGCGGCCGAGGAATTAACTGCGCTGCGCTCCACAGTGGACAGGGATGACGTGATACTTGACAAAAGATCCAAGTCCACCTCTTTTAAACTAGCGGATGAAATAGTCAAATTCCAAGTCCATCCAACGGACCCTACAAAAACAGCATCCATCGGGGCACAGTTAAACCCCACAGTAGACGCCGCACTACGGGAGTTCTTGCGCGAGAATTGGGACATCTTCGCCTAGCATCCTTCAGACATGCCAGGAATCCCACGCAGGCTAGCCGAGCATAGCCCTAACATTCTAAAGGGGTTTAAGCCGGTCAAGCAGACTCTTCGGCGTTTCTCTGAACCTAAGCGGCAAGCCATGGGAGAAGAGCTAGCCAAGTTACTGGAGGCCGGATTCATCCGAGAAATAAAACATCCGGACTGGCTAGCAAACCTGGTGATGGTACCAAAGAAGGACAAATCCTGGCGCCTATGTGTCGACTTCAAGGACCTTAACAAGGCTTGCCCCAAGGATCCCTTTCCCCTCCCTCGCATCGATCAAATTATCGACGCTACCGCAGGACACAACTCATTGTGTTTCCTCGATGCATACTCCGGATACCATCAAATTAAGATGGCGGAGTGCGATCAAGCCGCAACGGCATTTATCACTCCATACGACCCCTTCTATTTCAACACCATGCCTTTCGGGCACAAAAACGCCGGTGCAACCTATCAACGCATGATTCAGACATGCTTGGAGACACAGATTGGCAAAACAGTGGAGGCATACATAGACGATGTGGTCATTAAAACCAGACACGTCGAATCCTTCATAGACGACTTGAGGCTCACGTTTGACAATCTTCGAACATACGACATTAAGCTCAATCCAGAAAAATGCATCTTCGGCGTGTCCGCCGGAAGGCTCTTAGGCTTCATCGTCTCCAATAGAGGAATCGAAGCGAATCCGGCTAAAATCCGAGCTCTATCACAGTTGGCCATCCCAACAGACCTCAAGCAAATCCAGAAACTAACTGGATGCATGGCTGCCTTAAGCCGCTTCATCTCCCGATTAGGAGAAAAGGCACTGCCTCTTTATCGCCTCCTTCGACGCACCGAACACTTCGAGTGTACGAATGCGGCCACGGCCGGATTAGAAGAAATAAAAGCCATTTTGGCCGCAAACCCAATCTTGGCCGCACCTAACGTCGGCGAACCAATGCTGCTATATATAGCGGCAACACACCAAGTTGTAAGCGTAGTGCTCGTCGTCGAACGAGAGACGGACGGACATAAGTTCCCGCTTCAAAAGCCGGTATACTGTGTATCCACTGTCCTCACTCCATGCAAATCACGGTACCCACATTATCAAAAGATAGCATACGCGGTATTCATGGCATCCCGGAAATTACGACACTACTTTCAAGAGTGTTCAATTACGGTGGCCTCGGAAGTACCACTCAACGACATAATAAATAACCGCGATGCCACGGGCCGGATTGCTAAATGGGCTATCGAGGTCCTCCCGTTCGACATAACATATAAACCACGTCGAGCCATTAAGTCGCAAGTACTGGCCGATTTCGTCGCCGAATGGACGGAAGCCGAACTCCCTAAAGAGTACGGCGCGTACTCCAATTGGATCATGCACTTTGACGGTTCAAAGGTGCTGGCGGGTCTGGCGGCAGGCGTCGTCCTGACATCCCCCACCGGAGATACAGTCCAATACGTACTCCAAATATTATACACAGACTCCAACAATGCAGCAGAATATGAGGCCCTGTTGCATGGTCTCCGGATAGCAGTCTCCATGGGCATTCAACGCCTAGAGGTGCGTGGGGATTCAAATCTCGCAATATCTCAAATAAATGGAGACTTTGATGCCAAGGACCCAAAAATGGCGGCTTACCGCAATGCCGTCCCCATGGACAGAACCCTTCCTGGCCTACCTAACTAGGCAGGAACTACCCGACGACCCAAACGAGGCACGTTACATTGTGCGACGGTCTAAAGCCTACAAGGTCCACGAGGGAGAGCTTTATAAGAAAAGTGCTACCGGAGTCCTTCAAAGGTGCATCTCCGAAGAGGAAGGACGACAAATTTTGGCAGAAATTCATGCTGGACTCGGCGGCCACCACGCCGCAGCTCGGGCCCTTGTAAGCAAGGCCTTCCGTACAGGTTTCTACTGGCCGACAGCCCGAGCAGACGCACAGGACCTCGTCCAACGTTGCGTCGGTTGCCAGCTTTTTCCAAACCAAAGCCATATGCCGCCTACCGCTCTCCAAACAATCCCCATTACTTGGCCCTTTGCGGTCTGGGGGCTTGATATGGTCGGACCCCTCAAAGGGGGAAGCCATAAGAAAAAATACTTATTGGTCATGGTGGATAAATTCAACAAATGGATAGAAGCCAAACCAGTTAAAATGGCCGAATCCGGACCAGTGATAGACTTTATATCTGGGGTTGTACACCGTTACGGCGTCCCCCACAGCATCATCACCGATAACGGCTCCAACTTTACAGCCGATGAGGTAAAAACTTGGTGCGGCAACATGGGCATTAAGCTCGATTATGCCTCTGTCTATCACCCCCAAACAAACGGTCAGGTTGAGCGGGCAAATGGTCTCATTATGAGCGGCATTAAACCCAGATTAGTGTGATCCTTGAAGGAATCGGATACGCATGGGGTCGAGGAGGTCGACTCCGTACTATGGGGACTGCGGACCACGCCGGATCGCACTACTGGATACACACCGTTCTTTATGGTGTACGGCGCAGAGGCGGTACTGCCCTGCGACATAATTCATGTATCACCTCAAGTGCGCATCTATGAAGAGAAAGAAGCCAAGCTTGATCGGCAGGACAGTTTGGACGCCCTGGAGGAGGAGCGTGACGTGGCAAAAGCCCGCTTCGCATTCTATCAGCAGCAGGCTCGACGGTATCAAAGCAGAGAAGTACGGGCCAAAACTTATAACGTTGGCGAACTCGTTCTACGCCTACCGGAGAAGAAAAAGAACAAGCTCAAGCCCAAATGGGAAGGTCCCTTCATTATTGACCAAGTTCTGACCGGTGGAGCGTACCGTCTGCGGGATGCATCGGAGAATCGACTCGAGCCAAACCCATGGAACGCAGCCAGACTCCGAAGGTTCTACGCCTAGTGCCGGACTCTATGTTCGTTTCCTTACCTCCGTCAATTTTTTACATATCCGTTATCTGTCTTCTATTTTTTTTCCTTTTCTTCAAGGCCTTAAAAGGCTAAAATGTGTCTTGACCACACAATCTTGACGCGCTAACCGCGCTCATTATACCTGGGGGCTTCTTATACAGAAGCTTAATATAACTATTTTCCGGGCTCTATGCCCCACACATGTGTTATTCTTCCACATGTACCTTTTTTCGCCATTATATGCATCGATATGACTTAAGTTTTGTCCAAGCTGGGTTGCCTGGCTCTTGTGTTTATGCCCTACGTTCCCGTTAATTCGGCTAGGGCATAAGGGGAGCACCTCTGTGATTGTTACTGCCGGGTCAGCCGGATGTGTACCTCAGACTGGGTGAAGCCGAAAGCTAGCGTTCTTAAGGGAATACTCGGTCGGCGAACAAAAGATGACTTTTATTTATTGCAATACATGCCCCCAGATGTTTATATCCCGTGTCTCTTTTCGCAGTTCCGACATGCACATTAGGGCATGCGTACCCAGGGAAAGGAACCCTTAACGGAACTATTCTCCCTGGAAGATGTTTCTTACTATCCATGTAATATAACATAGCTAGTTGGGTACTTTTCTGTTCAAGCACTTATGACCCCTACGCCTGGTTTCCACGCGTACCCCGGTTTTTACATAACTGAGCGGGTATTCGGATACACTCCGGACTGTCGGGTCCAGAGGTCGAAGCGAAAAGGTCCGCCATGACAAATGATTTACAATCCGGCTAGGGACAATACATGTCACTTGAATTACACAGTCACTTAGACTAACTAAATTCTTCTTCTATACCATCCAACAGGCTGTCTAGCCTACAATCCTGTTGGGAATACTTTGCGGCTAATTCTACTTGGTCATACACCAAATGACGGGGATCTCTTTCCCATCGGGCCCCACAGGTCCGACCTCGGCCATGTGGTTCGGGTTAGCCTTGGTATATCGCATCTTCACCATGGCCCAGGCTTCCCTTGCACCTTGTCGGTAGGCTGATATCTTCCCTAATCGGAAGCGCCGCTGCGCTCCCTTGAGCTTCTCTACGAGCACCCCCATGCCTCCTGGCAGGGAGGCGGATGGACACAAGGCTTGGGAAATGCCCTGCATCACCTGCCGAACTTGTTCGTACAGTTGTGAGAGCTCTGGCAGAAGATCACCTGCAGACCCGGGCATTTCCTCTGCGGGACGACCCGTCAACATACCTACAGATATAACTCTGTTAGCCGGTTTCTTCGCTGAACTCCATAAAAAGTTCATTCAAGCACTTACTAAAAATGCCGCGTCGAAGCCTCTTATTCTCCTTTACGGAGTCAGCAAGTTGGGCCCGAACATCTTTCAGTTCAACACTCAGCCGGGTATTGGCATCCTGGAGATCTTTTTCTCCTGCCTAACCTTCTTAAGCATGCGCTCGCCAACCTTTAACTGTCGTTGAGCATGTTGCTCATCCCCTTGCACTACCTTCGGATTAACCCCGGGATCATCTGCAGAATCTATTGTTAGATTTGCATGCATGCCGCATACTAATCGGTACATGTCATTCTTTTTGAAAGAGACAAGTGTTACCAGAGGGGCCCTTCTCGGACTCCTTCATTGCGGCAACTGCGGCCCGTAGCTGGGCTTTGCACTCTTCCAGCTCTTGAGACAGTTGGGTATTCTTCTCCGTGAGAACCTGCACAAATAATGATCCTTAAATCAGTTGTATCAACTGTTTCAAGTCTCAGGGGCTACTGATATACATAATTATTAGATTTCCTTACCCGTATATCCTTTACATACTGGTCCGTGGCTCTGGGAAGACCATTATGAGCAGCTCGGATGTACGCGTCTCCTGAGTTGAAGGCATCGAACGCCTCTTGGGAGAAACAAGCGTCACGGAGTACGGCCCGGCGACGCCTGTGATTCATGGAGCTCTCCACTTCGGAATTCGTAGCGGACAGCCTATCCGCATCCTACGAAGGAGGAACATCCGGTGTCGACCCGATGTTAGCGTCCGCCTCTAAGTCCGGCTCTGGAGACCGGCTGGTGGAGGCGTGGCCGGCAACCTCTCCGGACATATTCCGGCGAGCGTTTTTCCTACTAGGAAACATGGACGTTATTATATTTTAAAAGACGACAACCATGGAGCGGGGTTCTTTTTCATACCTCTGCGACGGCGTCTCAGTCCTGACCGCCTTCCTTTTAAGCCTACCCGGCTTCGGTGCCCCTCGTTGGTGAGTTACTGCGGGTTCGGTATGGCGTCTCGAGGGCCTTCCCTGTAAGACGCCATATGTGTGCCGTAGGTGAAGTGCAGAAAAAGGGATCCTTCTCGGAAGTTGGGACTCTGGTTTTACTTACATGCGATACAGGGAGTAGTCCAGGATAATCGGCTATGATGGCCACCATGGCATCATCGCAGCTCAATTGATAGAACGTCCTATCAATCAGCTCCACAAATGTGTCCGGATCCTCTTCGAGTCCGGGGTCGAGGGCCCGGTCAGGGTCCTCTGGTTGTGGAGGCGGGCTGTGGACCTCCCTCACAGCTTTTCGCAGCTCCTGCTATGAAATGGCAAGGTAAATATTTATGACAAAGAATGCGGGAAGGTCTGGAGTAAAAAGTGACAACTCACCCAGCTTGGAGGGTTGTACATGGAGAATCCATCTCGTGGCTTAATGTGGATGAACTCCTCTTCCTCCCCCTTATATAAATCGGATAGTATCTTCGCTAGAGCAGCGACCGAGTCCGGCCCCTTACGACCGCAGCGGGTAGCATCGTCTTCTCCATTGAAGTGCCACATGGGTTGTCCCAGATATTGAAGTGGCTGCACCCCCCGCATTATACATATTGACATAACCTCGATTATTGTCAGTCCTGATTGAGCCAGTGTTTTATCTGGCCCATCAGGTAAAGGACTTCTCCGTTATCTTCCTCCTGGGGCTCCGAGGGCGCCAGCTGCAGCGTTTCTTCAATGGAGCGTTGTCAAACTCAGGAAGACCCATCCGAATAGGGTCCGGAAGGGGGGCGTCCTCCATATAAAACCACTCTGAAGGCTAGTCCTCGGATGTCTTCTTCGGAGTACCGGACAGGTATCCGGTCCCGTCGATGCGCCATATTTCGGCTCCGCCCACTTGGTATATTGACCCCTCCTGTGTACGGGGCACGAGGCAGAATAGCCTCTTCCATAGCTCGAAATGAGCTTAGCAGCCCAGAAACAGCTCGCAAAGGGCGACATAGCCAGTGATGTGTAATATGGAGGCAGGAGTGAAATTATGCAGCTGGAGGCCGTAGAACTCCAGGAGCCCGCGGAGGAACGGATGAATTGGAAATCCAAGCCCCCTTAATAAGTAAGGAACAAGGCATACCCGCTCCCCCATGGATGGGTTGGGAAAGCTCTTCGCTTGCTCCCCGCCATTGTAGGTGGCGAGCCCGGCTCGAACGGGCACCATATACGCTGGAGGGAGAAATCCCCGGGTCTGCAACTCTACTAATTGGCTGTGGGGGACAGAACACTTCTTCCAATTACCGGGCTTAGGGCTATGAGAGCGAGAGGAGGAGCTACGATGGTCGACCATGTTGGAATGGATTTTTTCCGGGCGCGCTCCGGTGGATACTCGCTATGGGAGGATGATGTGATCTGGATCTGAGAATCCCCGTCTCTTTAATAGACGATTTACACGCATGGCTAGGGTGGCAAATGTAAAAATGCCCTAGCTTCTCGCATTCGCTCGACATGTGGAAGATAGCCATTATTAGGCGCGGAAGCCAAGGAGTGCAACATTTATGGGAAGCCGGACACTACTCAACAGGTACTCAAAATTTGGAGAAGAACCCGCCTTGCAATGCCGAAGACAATCTGCGCGCCGCACTCATCGCCATTGAAGCCTGGTTCGGGGGCTACTGAGGGAGTCCTAGATTAGGGGGTCCTCTGACAGCCGGACTGTATCCTTTGGCCGGACTGTTGGACTATGAAGATACAAGATTGAAGACTTTGACCCGTGTCCGGATGGGACTCTCCTTGGCGTGGAAGGCAAGTTTGGCAATATGGATATGTAGATCTCCTCCCTTGTAACCGACTCTATGTAACCCTAGCCCCCTCCGGTGTCTATATAAACCGGAGGGTTTAGTCCGTAGGACAACAACAATCATACCATAGGCTAGCTTCTAGGGTTTAGCCTCTACGATCTCGTGGTAGATCAACTCTTGTAATACTCGTATCATCAAGATCAATCAAGCAGGAAGTAGGGTATTACCTCCATCAAGAGGGCCCAAACCTGGGTAAACATCGTGTCCCCCGCCTCCTGTTACCATCCGCCTTAGAAGCATAGTTCGGGACCCCCTACCCAAGATCCGCCGGTTTTGACACCGACAGCAAGTACAACGTGCGCTCCATCCCTATCCACAAGGACGACGAGGTGCAGGTCGACTGCAACCTTCTCTTCGGAGTTGCGCCACAAGTATAACGTGCGCTCCAACCCCATCCGTAAGGACGACGAGGTGCAGGTCGACTGCCTCCTCCTCAAAGCTGCATTTCAAGCACAAAGATTATTCCGAATGAAGAACAAGATTCACTCGACGGCAAACACAAGCATATTCAGAGATAAACCAAGTTCGGATAAATCCTAAAGTTCCGGACCATAGATCAAAGTACTCGGGCTTCAAACCCGAAGGAGTTTAATGATTACAACATCACTCGGCATTCCGAGGCAAATTTAAAGTGAGGCATAAAGTTTGTTCATTCCGCAGGAGGTGGGCTAGCAGGATCAACGAACTCGTCCAGGTCAATTCCGTCAGCAATCCGAGTGGCAGCAGTTGTTGGGGAATGTATTAATTTCAAAAAAATTCCTACGCACACACAGTATCATGGTGATGCATAGCAACGAGAGGGGAGAGTGTTGTCCACGTACCCTCGTGGACCGAAAGCGGAAGCGTTAGCACAACGCGGTTGATGTAGTCGTACGTCTTCACGATCCGACCGATCAAGTACCGAACGCACGACACCTCCGAGTTCAGCACACGTTCAGCCCGATGACGTCCCTCGAACTCCGATCCAGCCGAGTGTTGAGGGAGAGTTTCGTCAGCACGACGGCGTGGTGACGATGATGATGTTCTACCGACGAAGGGCTTCGCCTAAGCACCGCTACAGTATTATCGAGGTGGACTATGGTGGAGGGGGGCACCGCATATGGCTAAAAGATCAAATGATCAATTGTTGTCTCTCTAGGGTGCCCCTGCCCCCGTATATAAAGGAGCAAGGGGGGAGCTGCGGCCGGCCAGGAGGGGCGCGCCAGGTGGAGTCCTACTCCCGGGGAGGGGGGGGGGGCGCCGTCCCCCCTCTCCTTGTCCTATTCGGACTAGGGGGCAGGGGCGCGCGGCCCTGCCCTGGCCGCCTCTCCTCTTCTCCACAAAGGCCCACTATGGCCCATTAAGCCCCCGGGGGGTTCCGGTAACCCCTCGGTACTCCGGTAAAATCCCGATTTCACCCGGAACACTTCCGATATCCAAATATAGGCTTCCAATATATCAATCTTCATGTCTCGACCATTTCGAGACTCCTCTTCATGTCCATGATCACATCCGGGACTCCGAACAACCTTTGGTACATCAAAACATATAAACTCATAATATAACTATCATCGAAACGTTAAACGTGCGGACCCTACGGGTTCGAGAACTATGTAGACATGACTGAGACACGTCTCCGGTCAATAACCAATAGTGGAACTTGGATGCTCATATTGGCTCCCACATATTCTACGAAGATCTTTATCGGTCAGACCACATAACAACATACGTTGTTCCCTTTGTCATCGGTATGTTACTTGCCCGAGATTCGATCGTCGGTATCTCAATACCTAGTTCAATCTCGTTACCGGCAAGTCTCTTTACTCGTTGTGTAATACATCGTCCCACAACTAACTCATTAGTTGCAATGCTTGCAAGGCTTATAGTGATGTGCATTACCGAGTGGGCCCATAGATACCTCTCCGACAGTCGGAGTGACAAATCCTAATCTCGAAATACGCCAACCCAACAAGTACCTTTGGAGACACCTGTAGAGCACCTTTATAATCACCCAGTTACGTTGTGACGTTTGGTAGCACACAAAGGGTTCCTCCGGTAAACGGGAGTTGCATAATCTCATAGTCATAGGAACATGTATAAGTCATGAAGAAAGCAATAGCAGAATTCTAAACGATCGTGTGCTAAGCTAACGGAATGGGTCAAGTCAATCACATCATTCTCCTAATGATGTGATCCCGTTAATCAAATGACAACTCATGTCTATGGCTAGGAAACATAACCATCTTTGATCAACGAGCTAGTCAAGTAGAGGCATACTAGTGACACTTTGTTTGTCTATGTATTCACACAAGTATTATGTTTCCGGTTAATACAATTCTAGCATGAATAATAAACATTTATCATGAAATAAGGAAAGAAATAATAACTTTATTATTGCCTCTAGGGCATATTTCCTTCAGCAGCAATGAAAGTCTCCATGAAGGATTGGAAGTCGTGCCTTTTGGTATTGGCGACCTTGATTGCTGCTAGCTTGTCTTCTCGCGCCTCCTTGCAGTGGACGCGTACCTGGGATAGAGCCACATCAGCGCCGCACCGAGCAGAAGACTTCTTCCATTCTTGCACACGACTGGGGATCTCATTAAGTCGAGTCATCAAAGACTCAAGGTCATTCGGAAGAGTCGCCCTTGGCCAGAGTGCTGTGTCGATCCTTGACACTGCAACCTTCAGGTGAGCAAGATAGTCGACGACACCAACGACGCGGGATTCCAGTCGGAGCACGTTCATGGCAGCTTCATCCTTCACTTGAGAGTTGATTGGGTCCAAGCTTGTCTCAACACGCCCAGTCTCTTCTTCAAAGTTCTGACAAAATTCTGCATGCACAATTCAAAGGCGAGTCAATGGTTGTACATCGAGTCGACAGCAACAAGTCAGTCGGAGGAAAGAAAATACCTTCAAGCATGACGAACAAATTCTTGGCAAGATCTCCCAGATAATTTTCCAAGTCATTTCTCTTGCGGGCGATTTCTTCAATCTTGTCATTCAAGGATATCTTATCCTTCTTCAGACGAGTCACCTCCCTATTGGCTTCATTCAAGGCAGTCTTTAGCTTGGTATTCTCTTCCTCCAGTTTGCCGACTGAAGCCAGCTTCTGGTCGGCGAGTGCAGTTTTCTCGTCAGCTGTTTTCTGCGCAGCTGCAAGGTCCAGATCCTTCTTCGTCAGAGCTTGTGTCACGACCGGTGTTTCAATAAAATATTTATTGAGAGACCAATCCCTTTTACGGACCAGTAGAGAAGAATTCCTTCACACTGGTAGACATTATCTTGGTCACAGAAGAAAAACACCAGGAGTACTGAATATAATACAAGGTTGAGCGGGGACTGCTCAACAATTTATTACATGCACGCCGAAAAGACATAACGGCGGATAGGGTGGCATAACTACTAACTCACGATAACAACGATGGTGGAAATATAACAACGGAGCGGGTGATATGACTCCTGCAAACTACAGCTCTTCGAGCGTCGGGGTGAAGCTCGAGGAGGTTTATTGCGGGCGGCGGAAGCGTTTATAATACAAGTGACCAATATCCAGGATCGCACAGGACTGACTGGGATTCCTCTAGGCGTCGGACTCACTATCGAATTCTTCATCCAAGAGATCGCCTTCGTCAACATCTGGCCAAATCAACAAGCCAGGTGAGTACTATGAAAGTACTCGCAAGATAGTTCGGACATAAGATATAACAAATGTAAACATGAAGCATAAGAATAGAATAACAAGTGCGTTCAGGCATAGAGACAATATGCATGGGAAAATAACAGAGAAGTCGGGCGGTAGTCCTCCCGAAATCCCAAAATAAAATACTGGGTGCCAAACGAGGGTCTGAATGACTCCTCGAGAGGAAACTGCAAGAATAGTAATACCGGTGCCAAACGACGGTCTGAATGACTCCTCGAGAGGAAACTGCAAGAATAATAATACCGGTGCCAAACGAGGGTCTGAATGACTCCTCGAGAGGAAACTGCAAGAATAATAATGCCGCAGTCGGGCGTCAGGGCGACACCACATAAAGGGCTTATAAAATAAAAGATAGTGCATGCCACAGTCGGACGTCTGAGCGACATCACATAAAGGGCTTATATCAAAAGTAAATAATCAATATGCCACAGTCGGACGTCTGAGCGACATCACATAAGGGCTTCATAACTTAACATATTATTAGCTCAAGAATTTAAATCATATCCAGAGAATAATCAGGCATGAGATAAATAACAGGGTTAGTCCATCCACAGGAGTAATGTTCAGCTAAGTCTACTACTCATGCTCACTCACCGGAAAGAAAAACAAACCACGAGGACTTGACATAGATATGGATACACTGATCACGATACTTGACCATGGATACGATGACTCGGAAGGATTTGACTCTGCAGAGTTTGTACTTTAACCACAGCCAACGGATTTCAGTAGTCACGGGGACTAGTTCCGTTTACGGTGTTTTGGAAGAAACACATCTAACCAGTACACACCCATTCAACAATCCGAAGCCAGGAATCACCCTCGGCAACGTTCAAGAAAAACCTTGAGACGGGGAGGCTACAACCTCGCGTAGCATGGGATCAAATTTCTATACGCGCGCTCTAAGGGGTGCCCCCCTCTCGGTCCCAACCGGAAACACCCATACCCCCTGACCGGATGACTGGCTTTAATCCAGGGCCATGGAACCATCATCCCGGCCCCTCTGTTTGGTGTGTACACGGAAAGAGGTTACCAACTTACTAAACCGCATTCTGGCAGAAAACAAGTGGTAGCACGGAAGGGGGAAGAACGATAACGTGATTCCGTCCACGTTAACGTCGGAAATTGTCGGATGACACAAGGCTGGCATGCTGCAACAGTACCACCTTGCTACCCTCCATGTCACCACATGATTAGGCCATCTCTCATCAGAGATCATCGCAACTTTGGAACACGCGGGTAGTTGCCTCACAAGCAACGAGGTACTCACCGATACTCATATGCCACGCACAAACTCTCACGCAATCATGCAAAACACCTATCATATCAAAGGTTCAAACATGCTTGCCTGGTTCGGAGAAGTCGGAGTCTAGCTCGGCGAAGTTCGCGGCTCCGTCACCTCTTCCGGAACCTACGGTATAGCGAAGAAGCATACTAACGTGAAAACCAACACGTGCATAAAAGTTGTTCCAAAATTTTTCCAAATAAATCCCATAAAAAACTAGACAAAATTTCAAGACTGTCAGAAGAAGAATCACTCAAAAACCCCTTTTTATTAAAAAGTTATAAGGGTTTCTGTCCAGGGACTCATCTGTAATGAAACAGAAAAGTTCCAGGGGCTTAACTAAGAAAACAGAAAACGCTTCGGAAAGAAACGCACAAGCTCAAAGGGAAAACGTATTTGCCCGAAGGCGCCAACAGAAAACGTTTCGAGGGAGAAGAGAATAGAGGCTGACAGGGGGGGGGGGTCCACATGTCAGGTTTAAAAAGTTCGCCGGCGCCCGAAGACTGCGGTGGTGCCGGCGTCGAACCACGGCGAGATAGGGAGATCGGAGTGTACCAAGAGCTTCAGCGTGTCCTTCCGCGTCGGTGGGTGGTGGACTCGACCGATGGAGAGCACCACGTCGACGGCGACACTTTCTCCGGCGGACGGCGGCTCGGGTGATGGTGGAGAACTCCGGTGGGTGCTGCAAACTCCGAATTGAAGCGCGGGTCAGGAGAGTGGATGCATAGGGAAGCTACTGGCAAGAGTTGAAGGGTGGAGGTGCACGCACGGGAGCGAATCAAGCTGGATCCCGTGGCGGGTCGCGGCGGCCGGAGTCGGGGAAGAAAGCTCCCTCGGGGCTCTTCCAGTGGCTTGGTGTGGTCTAGGTGGAGTGCAGAGGTGGTGTGGGTTCGAGTTGAAGCTCGGGGCCTCTATTTATAGGCGGATCGAGGGGATGGCCGTGAACGGGAAATCTCCGGCGAGCGATTACGGCGAGGCAGTGGTTGAGCAGGGGGTTTGAGTGGCCAGGCAGCATCAGGGAGGTTTACTGGTGCCGTTCCACTACTAAACTGGGTCGGGCTTGGCGTAATGGCGCCGGTCCACGGTGGGGTGGCCGCACGGGCACGACGGCGGCAGAGAGCGCGCTCCGCGCCCAGCGGTTCACGACGAGAGTGGCAGCGCATTCTAGGGAGTGGAAGACCACGGGGCGATCTCCGGTGGCTTGGGCGGCGCTGGGTGGCGCCGTGTGCGCCGCGCCTCTCTCTGGCGGCCGCAAAGCCGCCGCTGGCGTCGGTCACGGGGCGGCGCACCTCCTCCAGCACGTCGCCGACGACCGCAAACGTCCAGGCGCTCGTGCGGTGCAGGGACAAGGGGGAGGGGACGGGGAGCAAGGCGCGAACGCGGCACTGTCGAGATCGAGAACAGTTTCTGAAGAAAATGACAGTAGATCACTGAACTGCATTTCTGAATCTCTGAACTTGACATTGACAATGCTCTACAGGTGTTCGACAGAATGATTTGGCATGAAGAAATTTTTTCCTGGGGCTGGGACTTGGTGAGGTGACCACTCAATGCACCCAGAGGCTGCCTGATTTTTCTCAGATTTTTAGGAGAAGGATTTGAATGAATTTCATCAAATTTGACAAATCTGGTCCAAACTTGCAGCAAGTATAGTTTGAAAAATTTGAACTGAAGACCAGTGGATCTTCATGGATCTTGGTTGAGGGTTGAAAGGACTAGGAAGGGAAATTGGTTTGGGGGCAAAAATCAAAACAGAAATGGTAGCTCCTTTGTAAATCTCCAAGGGCTAGAATAGAAGACAGAAATTGTTTTGATAAGATTTAAGTGGAAAATAATCATATGAGGAGGTTCAACTTGCTGGATTTGATGAAAATCATGATCCAAAGATGAGGGAAGGTTTAGGAGAGTGGATTTGCACTAAGGCCATGGCAAGAGAGATTTGTTGAAAGGGGCAAGGAATCATTCCAAAAGCCATAGGGCATTTTCAAAGGAATTTTCAAAAGGCATTTATCCCAAGTGAAAAGCATTTTGGTTTGAGTCCAAATAAAAGAAAGAACCTCCAAGACCAACATCAAGTCTTGGGTGAATCCAAATAAAACCCTTGCCAAAAAAATATTTTGAAAGGGGGGTTCCTTTGAAGAAAAATTTAAAACACCTACCTCAAGTTAAGTAAATTTTTTGAAAAGGCCAAATAAAATTTTGGGTGTCACAACACCTACCCCCTTAGGAAAAATCTCGTCCTCGAGATTTCTGCTGATCCTCAAATAGATGTGGGTATTCTGCCTGGAGAAAATCTTCCCTTTCCCATGTAGCTTCATCCTCGGTGTGATTGCTCCACTGGACTTTGAAAATTTTTGTTGTTTTTTGACGGGTCCTCCTTTCAGATTCTTCCAATATCTTTACTGGCCGCTCTCTGTAGGTGAGATCTGGTTGTACATCAATGCTCTCATGAGATACCTGCTTCTCCGGGTTACTCACACATTTTCTCAATTGTGAGACGTGGAATACGTCATGGACGTCTGACAGCTCCTTGGGTAAGTCTAGTTTGTAGGCTACCGTGCCTCTTCGTGCAACTATACAGAATGGTCCAATAAACCTTTGGGCTAGCTTCCCTTTAATTTTGAACCGTTGCAGACCCCTCATAGGTATATGGAATCACCGGGTTCAAAGCTGACCTCATGATGTTTTTGATCGTAGTAGCTCTTTTGTCGGCTTTGCGCTGTCTTGAGTCTGTCCCTGATCTGCTTAACCTTCTCCTCGGCCTCCTTGAGCATGTCTGGGCCGAAGATACGACTGTCACCCGTTTCTGACCAATTTAGTGGGGTACGACACCTCCGTCCGTACAATGCTTCAAAGGGTGCCATTTGTAAGCTGGCTTGGTAACTGTCGTTGTAAGAAAATTCGGCACACGACAAACTCTCTTCCCAACTGGATCCATAGGTGAGCACACAGGCTCTCAGCATGTCCTCTAAGATTTGGTTTACACGTTCTGTTTGTCCATCAGTCTGAGGGTGGTATGCTGTACTGAAAGCTAGTTGCGTGCCTAGAGCTTGTTGTAGGTGATCCCAAAATTTGGAGACAAATTGGGTGCCTCGGTCGGATATTATAGTCTTTGGGACTCCATGCAAACAAACTATACGAGAGAGATAAAGCTTGGCCAGCCTTTGTGTGGAGTAGGTAGTCTTCACGGGAATGAAATGAGCAACCTTGGTTAGTCGGTCTGTGATGACCCATATGGCGTCATTTCCGCGTTGTGATCGGGGTAGTCCGACGATGAAGTCCATTCCTATTTCATCCCATTTCCACTCCGGTATCCTGTTTGGCTGGAGTAGCCCTGCTGGCTTTTGATGCTCGGCCTTGATGCGCTGACATGAATCGCAATAAGCAATAATGCGGCTATATCCCTTTTCATACCGTGCCACCAAAATCTTTCCTGAATGTCTTTGTACATTTTGGTTCCTCCAGGGTGGATCGAGTATGGAGCGGTGTGGCTTTTGGTTAGGATTTGTTGCTTGAGTTCCTCAATGTTTGGTACGCAAAGTCTGTCTCCGTACCATAATATTCCTTCACTGTCTGTGACGAACTCTGAAGCCTTACCAAGGTTCATTTTCTTCTTTATACCTTCGATGCTGGGATGTCCCTGTTGAGCCTTCTTAATTTGTTCCACTAGGGTGGGTTGTATCCCCAGATTTGATACAGTGCCCTCAGAGACTATCACCATGTTGAGCCTAGCGAACTCTTGCTGGAACTCAGGCCTCAAGTTTTGCGGACCGTCGTTGTCCGGGCTGGGGTTTCGACTAAGGGCATCAGCCACTACATTTGCTTTCCCTGGATGGTAGTGAATGCCGACATCATAGTCCTTGACCAATTCCAACCAGCGTCGTTCGCGTAAATTTAGCTCCGGCTGTGTGAAAATATATTTGAGGCTCTTATGGTCCGTATACATTTCATAGCGATTTCCCAACAGAAAGTGCCTCCACTCCTTGAGTGCATGTATGACTGCGGCTAGCTCCAGGTCATGTGTTGGGTAATTTTCTTCATGTTTTTCGCAGCTGCCGGGAGGCATACGCGACAACTTTGCCATCCTGCATTAATACACATCCGAGGCCTTTTCGGGACGCGTCACAATATACTTCGAAACCCTTGTGTATGTCTGGCACGGTTAAGACCGGTGCGGTTGTCAGCTTCTTCTTAAGTTCTTGGAAGCTTCTCTCGCATGCTTCCGTCCATACAAATTTCTTGTCTTTCTTGAGCAACTGTGTTATTGGTTTTGCCACAGTGGAGAATCCTTCAATAAATCTTCTGTAATATCCGGCCATTCCTAGGAAACTCCGCACATCTGTAACGTTGGCGGGTGGCTTCCAGTCAAGTATGGCTTTGACTTTTTCTGGGTCTACGGCCACGCCTTCTTGGTTCAATATATGGCCTAGGAAACTAACTTGTCTTAGCCAAAATTCACACTTGCTAAATTTGGCATACAACTGATGTTTCCTCAATTCTTCCAAAACAATTCTGAGATGCTCAACATGCTCTTCCGGTGTCCTTGAGTAAACCAGAATATCGTCAATGAACACCACAACAAATTTGTCCATGAATTTCATGAACACTTTGTTCATGAGGTGGACGAAATATGCGGGGGCGTTTGTTAGACCAAAAGGCATCACTGTGAATTCATATAATCCGTATCTGGAGGTGAATGCTGTTTTAGGGATATCTTCTGTCCATACTTTCAATTGATGATATCCCGATCTCAAATCAATTTTTGAGAACACCTTGGCTTGTGCGAGCTGGTCAAACAAATCATTTATCCGTGGCATCGGATATTTGTTTTTGATGGTGACCATATTGAGAGCTCGATAGTCTATACACAGTCTCAGTGTCCCATCCTTTTTCTTGGCGAACAACACTGGCGAACCCCATGGTGAGGAGCTGGCTCGGATAAATCCTTTGTCCAATAATTCCTTTATCTGCTTCTTCAACTCCACCAATTCTGAGGGTGCCATTCTATAAGGTTTCTTATAGATGGGAGCGGTGCCAGGTGCTAGTTCGATGCTGAATTCTATCTCTCGGTCTGGTGGCATGCCTGGTAGTTCTTCAGGAAATACGTCAGGGAACTCGCATACCACTGGAACTTTACTCAGTTCTGAAATGTCCACTTTGTTCAGCTTTGGTTGCCGTGACCGTGGTCTTTCCTGAGCTGTAACCTTTATTGTCTTGCCGTGATGGTGGGTGAGAATCACGGTCCGATTGAAACAGTCAATGAATCCTTTGTTGGTGGTCAACCAGTCCATCCCTAAAATGACATCCAGTCCTTTATTTTCCAACACGATGAGATTTACTTGGAACTGTAGTCCTTCGAACTCAATGATTACTCATTGGCAGTAACTTTGAGCGATTTGCTTATTTCCGGGGGACTTGATGATCATAGATTTTTCCAAGGGAAGTATCGGAAAACCATGTTGCAAAACAAAACTCTTCGAAACGAACGAATGGGAAGCTCCAGAATCAAACAAAATCGTGGCAGGTACTGTGTTGACAGGGAACGTACCGAGCACGATGTCTGGGGCATTCTGCGCTTCTTCCCTGGTCACATGGTTCAGGTGACCCTTCTTGTGGTTGTTGTTGGGATTGAAATTGTTGTGCTTGGGGGCTGTATTGTTTCCACCATTGTTCGGCTTGGGGGCCGAGTTCCTCGGTTTTGGGCACTGTTTAGCATAGTGTCCTTCTTCTCCACAAGCATAGCATGTGACCCCTGGATTGTACGTGAACTCCTTGTCCCTGGCATGAAACTGCCTGACGGGCCTTAGATTAGTAGTCGTGGATTTCCTTGCTCCTGTCCTTGGGACCTCAGTCTTGCTTCGGTTGTTGCGAGCGAGACTCATCTTGTCCCTCTTTCGCTTACGGAGATCTTCCAGACTACGGCGCTCATTCTCCAAGGTAATGGCCTTGTCAACCAGAGTTTTAAAATTCGGGAAAGTGTGCACAACCAGTTGGCATCTTAGTGCCGGTGCCAGGCCGTCCAGGAATTTTTGCATCTTCTTGTTCTCAGTCATATGCTCGTCGTAGGCATAACGGGATAGCTGGGTAAACTGACCATTGTATTCTGTCACAGACATGCCTCTCTGCTTCAGGTCATCAAATTCTCTCTTCTTGATTTTTATGATGCTCCCGGGGATGTGTGCCCCACGGAAGCCTTCCTTGAACTCTTCCCATGTGATGTTGTGTTCACTGGGATGCATGTGTAGGAAGTTTTCCCACCATGCTGCAGCTGCTCCAGTAAGGTAGTGTGGTGCATAAAGCACCTTCTCATGATCTGAACACTGAGCAATAATCAGCTTCCTTTCGATGTCGCGAAGCCAATCATCGGCTTCTAGCGGCCTATCGGTGTGAGCAAACGTTGAAGGGCGAGTTTTCTGTAACTTAGATAACTTGGAATGCGGCTGATAGGGTTCACGGTGGTTTCCCATATTGATGACGTGATTCATCATCTCTTGGTGCTGTTGCTGGCTTTGCTCGAAGAGACGGCATACTTGAGACAAGGCTGCTTCGCTGTCTTGTTGACTGGACTGTCCCTGAGTGAAATTGTTGCTAGTCTGTGTCCCATAAACTTCTTCTGGCTGATTGGGCATGGAGCGAGTCCACGGACGAGACATTTTCCACTTTGGGGTATTATTTAGCAAAAACTCATGAGAAGAACTGTGTGGCACCCGGAAAATCTTGCAAAGGCAACAATTTAAAAGACCTCAAGGTTTTCAAGAAAACATAAACGATTTTGCACGGAGAAGAACTGCTTAGCATATATCTTACACGCGAAAAGCAAACACACGATACAGCACTCAGGATGTGCGTACACAATCCTGACATGTTATTTGGACTAGCATACTCCTCCGGAAAGCAGCGAACACACTAATACAACTAGTGTACAGATAAAACACATCATACAAGCAGACAAAATGCGCGGCTACTCGGCGCTCTCAGTCGGAGATGGTGACGATGTCCTTCCCCTTGCCAAGGGCAAGACTCAGTGGTGCAGGAGATTCAACCTCCACCTCCTCTCTAGCAGGCTCCTGGCGCGTAACACTGCGCCGCGGTGATGGTGCGGGGGCGACAGGCGGTAGAGTGGGTGCGGCAGGCGGTGCAGCTCTGACTGGGGTAGGAGCGATGACTCGGTCGAACTCCTCAGTGGTAGGCAGACGGCGAGTAGTGGCCAAAATGGCCGGTGCATAAGAGGCTGAAGACGAGACGAATGTCAGAGGCGGTGCCGTGTGGAGAAGCTCCTTCCTGCTGGCAGGACCGCCCCGGACTAAGTCCATGCGGGCAGCCACAAGATCGTCTATGAGGTTGTCGAAGGATTCCTCCAGAGCCTTGAGGTACTCAACAACCATCTCGATGGCTTCATCTCGCTCTCCCCTATGGCAGGCGAATGCATAGTGACAAGTATATGGCACATGGCATGGGAGGTAGCGGTAGCGGCGAGTCTTCATCATAGGAAGAATGTCCCGAAGGCGAGCTATCGCCTCACGGGCAGCCATCTGCATGGCATGCCTCTCCGTAGGCATGGCCCTTCCCACAAAACAGAAGTGGCGAGACGTAGAACGTCCTCCCTTGAATTGCACCATGGCTTGGTGCATAGATACGTCGTCGCTGAGCTTCTGCTGGTAAAGCGTGAACTCCGGACGAGTCGCTGGCCCGATGGCGAGCTTGGTGATGGAGACGAGGAGTTTGACAAACCCCTCGGGCACGTTCGTGAACACTCGAGTCTCACAGTTGCTGCCAGCCATCTACAAAAGTAGGCAAAAATTCTGAGTAGTCATGTCATAAATTTATGATGACCACAGAAAATAGCTACAATTGCAAAATGCTGAAAAAGCACAAAAGACGCTAATAACCGATTAGCGATCGCACCTAGTGGCTTCCTACAGTCAGCCTGGCTCTGATACCAAGCTTGTCACGACCGGTTTTTCAATAAAATATTTATTGAGAGACCAATCCCTTTTACGGACCAGTAGAGAAGAATTCCTTCACACTGGTAGACATTATCTTGGTCACAGAAGAAAAACACCAGGAGTACTGAATATAATACAAGGTTGAGCGGGGACTGCTCAACAATTTATTACATGCACGCCGAAAAGACATAACGGCGGATAGGGTGGCATAACTACTAACTCACGATAACAACGGTGGTGGAAATATCACAACGGAGCGGGTGATATGACTCCTGCAAACTACAGCTCTTCGAGCGTCGGGGTGAAGCTCGAGGAGGTTTATTGTGGGCGGCGGAAGCGTTTATAATACAAGTGACCAATATCCAGGATCGCACAGGACTGACTGGGATTCCTCTAGGTGTCGGACTCACTATCGAATTCTTCATCCAAGAGATCGCCTTCGTCAACATCTGGCCAAATCAACAAGCCAGGTGAGTACTATGAAAGTACTCGCAAGATAGTTCGGACATAAGATATAACAAATGTAAACATGAAGCATAAGAATAGAATAACAAGTGCGTTCAGGCATAGAGACAATATGCATGGGAAAATAACAGAGAAGTCGGGCGGTAGTCCTCCCGAAATCCCAAAATAAAATACTAGGTGCCAAACGAGGGTCTGAATGACTCCTCGAGAGGAAACTGCAAGAATAGTAATACCGGTGCCAAACGACGGTCTGAATGACTCCTCGAGAGGAAACTGCAAGAATAATAATACCGGTGCCAAACGAGGGTCTGAATGACTCCTCGAGAGGAAACTGCAAGAATAATAATGCCGCAGTCGGGCGTCAGGGCGACACCACATAAAGGGCTTATAAAATAAAAGATAGTGCATGCCACAGTCGGACGTCTGAGCGACATCACATAAAGGGCTTATATCAAAAGTAAATAATCAATATGCCACAGTCGGACGTCTGAGCGACATCACATAAAGGGCTTCATAACTTAACATCTTATTAGCTCAAGAATTTAAATCATATCCAGAGAATAATCAGGCATGAGATAAATAACAGGGTTAGTCCATCCACAGGAGTAACGTTCAGCTAAGTCTACTACTCATGCTCACTCACCGGAAATAAAAACAAACCACGAGGACTTGACATAGATATGGATACACTGATCACGATACTTGACCATGGATACGATGACTCGGAAGGATTTGACTCTGCAGAGCTTGTACTTTAACCACAGCCAACGGATTTCAGTAGTCACGGGGACTAGTTCCGTTTACGGTGTTTTGGAAGAAACACATCTAACCAGTACACACCCATTCAACAATCCGAAGCCAGGAATCACCCTCGGCAACGTTCAAGAAAAACCTTGAGACGGGGAGGCTACAACCTCGCGTAGCATGGGATCAAATTTCTATACGCGCGCTCTAAGGGGTGCCCCCCTCTCGGTCCCAACCGGAAACACCCATACCCCCTGACCGGATGACTGGCTTTAATCCAGGGCCATGGAACCATCATCCCGGCCCCTCTGTTTGGTGTGTACATGGAAAGAGGTTACCAACTTACTAAACCGCATTCTGGCAGAAAACAAGTGGTAGCACGGAAGGGGGAAGAACGATAACGTGATTCCGTCCACGTTAACGTCAGAAATTGCCGGATGACACAAGGTTGGCATGCTGCAACAGTACCACCTTGCTACCCTCCATGTCACCACATGATTAGGCCATCTCTCATCAGAGATCATCGCAACTTTGGAACAGGCGGGTAGTTGCCTCACAAGCAACGAGGTACTCACCGATACTCATATGCCACGCATAAACTCTCATGCAATCATGCAAAACACCTATCATATCAAATATTCAAACATGCTTGCCTGGTTCGGAGAAGTTGGAGTCTAGCTCGGCGAAGTTCGCGGCTCCGTCACCTCTTCCGGAACCTACGGTATAGCGAAGAAGCATACTAACGTGAAAACCAACACGTGCATAAAAGTTGTTTCAAAAATTTTCCAAATAAATCCCATAAAAAACTAGACAAAATTTTAAGACTGTCAAAAAAAGAATCACTCAAAAACCCCTTTTTATTAAAAAGTTATAAGGGTTTCTGTCGAGGGACTCATCTGTAATGAAACCGAAAAGTTCCAGGGGCTTAACTAAGAAAACAGAAAACGCTTCGGAAAGAAACGCACAAGCTCAAAGGGAAAACGTATTTGCCCGAAGGCGCCAATACAAAACGTTTCGAGGGAGAAGAGAATAGAGGCTGACAGGGGGGGGGTCCACATGTCAGGTTTAAAAAGTTCGCCGGCGCCCAAAGACTGCGGTGGTCGCCGGCGTCGAACCACGGCGAGATAGGGAGATCGGAGTGTACCAAGAGCTTCAGCGTGTCCTTACGCGTCGGTGGGTGGTGGACTCGACCGACGGAGAGCACCACATCGACGGCGACACTTTCTCCGGTGGACGGCGGCTCGGGTGATGGTGCAGAACTCCGGTGGGTGCTGCAAACTCCGAATTGAAGCGCGGGTCAGGAGAGTGGATGCATAGGGAAGCTACTGGCAAGAGTTGAAGGGTGGAGGTGCACGCACGAGAGCGAATCGAGCTGGATCCCGTGGCGGGTCGCGGCGGCCGGAGTCGGGGAAGAAAGCTCCCTCGGGGCTCTTCCAGTGGCTTGGTGTGGTCTAGGTGGAGTGCAGAGGTGGTGTGGGTTCGAGTTGAAGCTCGGGGCCTCTATTTATAGGCGGATCGAGGGGATGGCCGTGAACGGGAAATCTCCAGCGAGCGATTACGGCGAGGCAGTGGTTGAGCAGGGGGTTTGAGTGGCCAGGCAGCATCAGGGAGGTTTACTGGTGCCGTTCCACTGCTAAACTGGGTCGGGCTTGGCGTAATGGCGCCGGTCCACGGTGGGGTGGCCGCACGGGCACGACGGCGGCAGAGAGCGCGCTCCGCGCCCAGCGGTTCACGATGAGAGTCGCAGCGCGTTCTGGGGAGTGAACCACGCGGCGATCTCCGGTGGCTTGGGCGGCGCTGGGTGGCGCCGTCTGCGCCGCGCCTCTCTCTGGCGGCCGCAAAGCCGCCGCTGGCGTCGGTCACGGGGCGGCGCACCTCCTCCAGCACGTGGCCGACGACCGCAAACGTCCAGGCGCTCGTGCGGTGCAGGGACAAGGGGGAGGGGACGGGGAGCAAGGCGTCAACGCGGCACTGTCGAGATCGACAACAGTTTCTGAAGAAAACGACAGTAGATCACTGAACTGCATTTCTGAATCTCTGAACTTGACATTGACAATGCTCTACAGGTGTTCGACAGAATGATTTGGCATGAAGAAAATTTTTCCTGGGGCTGGGACTTGGTGAGGTGACCACTCAATGCACCCAGAGGCTGCCTGATTTTTCTCAGAGTTTTAGGAGAAGGATTTGAATGAATTTCATCAAATTTGACAAATCTGGTCCAAACTTGCAGCAAGTATAGTTTGAAAAATTTGAACTGAAGACCAGTGGTTCTTCATGGATCTTGGTTGAGGGTTGAAAGGACTAGGAAGGGAAATTGGTTTGGGGGCAAAAATCAAAACAGAAATGGTAGCTCCTTTGTAAATCTCCAAGGGCTAGAATAGAAGACAGAAATTGTTTTGATAAGATTTAAGTGGAAAATAATCATATGAGGAGGTTCAACTTGCTGGATTTGATGAAAATCATGATCCAAAGATGAGGGAAGGTTTAGGAGAGTGGATTTGCACTAAGGCCATGGCAAGAGGGATTTGTTGAAAGGGGCAAGGAATCATTCCAAAAGCCATAGGGCATTTTCAAAGGAATTTTCAAAAGGCATTTATCCCAAGTGAAAAGCATTTTGGTTTGAGTCCAAATAAAAGAAAGAACCTCCAAGACCAACAGCAAGTCTTGGGTGAATCCAAATAAAACCCTTGCCAAAAAATATATTTTGAAAGGGGGGTTCCTTTGAAGAAAAATTTAAAACACCTCCCTCAAGTTAAGTAAATTTTTTGAAAAGGCCAAATAAAATTTTGGGTGTCACAGCTTGGTTCATTTTTTCTGAAAGAAATGACGATAGGCTCAGAAAAAACAAATACCACCCGGATCAGAAACAAAACAGTCGAACGAATTCCTCTTACCAGCAGCTTCATCCTGGGCCTTCTGCAAGTCCTTCTTGGCCAGCTCCAGATCGAGATTCAGCCGAATCTGCTTCTGCTCTAGGTCAGCAAAGCGAGCTCCAAGGTCACAAGATTTCTGCAATCAAAGGACAGTCAGTCAGCGGGTGAAGGGGTCGAAATTCAACAAGCTCTAAGACTACTGCCGAATCAAACATCCAACAGTAGTCTCGGGGACTACACCCAGTGGGTGCACTCAGTGTGCCCCCACCGGTTCAGTTTCCACTCGACGTGGTCCGTCCAGGACGAGTGTAAAAAATTTCAGTTCTCAGACCATAACCGACTGCCAGCAGTCGACTATGGTCTCGGGGACTACACCCACTGGGTGCACTCAGCGTGCCCCCACTGGTTCGAAGACTCAGTCGACACACATTTAGTCGACCCAAGAAGCAAGACTATTCGCAGCAAATTCAAACACCCAGTGGGTGTACAAACACAAAAGCAGACTAATGAAAAGACGTTTCAAAAGAAGTTTTCAGGTATGATATCCTAACAGAACAAGCGACAAGCTAAGAGATCAGTCGATAATCAACCGACCTGGACGTTGCTTTGGAGAGCTGAGCTAGCATTGTAGGCAGCTTGACTGGCATCTCGAACCACCTTCAGTTGCTTCATCATGATGCCCGCTTGACGTATGGCCTCCTTGGCGGCACCCACTTGGTCCTCTGGGACGCGATGCACAGCGAAGAGCGAAGAAGGATCAACTGGGGCCTGTGCAGTCGACGCTGAAGGCTGAGCACTCGACAGTGGCATGGCGAAGGTGACAGAAGTCCGATTGACGTCACCCCCCTCCTGGACCACTGGTTCCACCACCGGCATCGACTGAGGCGTCTTTCCAGTTGACGTCTTCCTGTTCCTTCTTCCCGAAGGCCTCAGCGGCACGTCCTCGTCGTCGTCTGGAAGGTAATAACATTGGGAGGAGCTGCAAAAGCTTAGTTGTCAGAAGTCAGTCGACTGCAGTTGAGTCGACCAAACAGGGACGAAATTACAAAGATCATACCTGGGGTTGAAGTAACCGCATCTTCCATCTCCTCGTCCTCATTCTTGTAAGCAGAAGTTCCAGAGGTAGCAGCACTGTTGGGTTCAAGATTCATTTGGTCAAATCAAGAAAATGGTGGATAGCACAAAATCTCCAGCAAAGACAAAACACTCACGCAGAAGCAACAGGGATGTCGATTTTAATTCGGGGCAGAGTCTTCCGAGACTTCGGTGCCTCAACTTTGGTCTGCTTTGGGGCCTTCTCAGTCGGCGCCGGAGAAGACGTCCGTGGGCGCTTTGAAGTTTGCCCAGTCGACCCAGTCGCTTTGCCACAAATACTCACCGGATCATGAGAGTGCTTGGATCACCTTTCATTGCGAGGAGGCGAGTCGACTTCCTCACCATCACTTGAGTCGTCACTCTCCTCGTCTCCTCCTCCGTCAGAATGCCACTCGCCTCCCCTTCAGGGTCCTGCTCCTGCTCTCCACTGGGCATCGAGTACATCTCAGTGAAGGTCTGGAGGACAACAAGTAAAACAAATATCAGTCAATCGACAAAAAGCAATTTCATGGTAAATCAAGATAACACTCGGTAATTCAGAATTGGACCTTGTCTATTTTGTACGAGTTGTTGAGTGGAGGGATTCTCCTGGACCCCCTGGGGTTGTCCTCGTTGCCAGTGATACCCTTCAGCCACTTCTCCACCGTATCCTCGTCGACCTCTTCTGGGTGGATCCGAGTGGAGTCATCAATGCCCGAATACATCCACATCGGATGGTCACGAGCTTGAAGCGGCTGAATGCATCGTCTGAGGAAGACTTCCAACAGATCCATGCCAGTCATGCCGTCACGGATGAGCTGGACCACTCGCTCAACCAGCACCTGCACCTCCGCTCTCTCCCCCGGGGTCACTTTCAAGGCGGAAGGTTTCTCTACTCGGGCCATGGAAAAGGGGGGAAGTCCAGTCGACTGACCCGGAGTCGGCTGGTCTTTGCAGTAAAACCAGGTCGACTGCCACCCTCGGACTGACTCGGGAAGGATTATGGCTGGGAAAGAACTCTTACCCCTCATTTGAATCCCAAGACCCCCACACATCTGAATCACTTTCATCTTCTCGTCACTCGGATTAGCTTTTTTGACTGACTGAGAGCGACACGTGAAAATGTGCTTGAAGAGGCCCCAGTGCGGTCGACAGCCAAAGAAGTTCTCGCACATAGACACGAAAGCGGCAAGATACACGATGGTGTTGGGGGAAAAGTGATGAAGTTGTGCTCCAAAGAAGTTCAAGAAAGCTCGGAAAAAAGGATGAGGGGGCAAAGAAAACCCGCGGTCAACGTGAGTGGCGAGGAGGACGCACTCACCCTCCTGCGGTCGAGGCTCGGTCTCATTCCCCGGGAGCCGCGCAGATCCGTGAGGAATCAACCCCTCCTCAGCCAGATCGTCGATGTCGTCCTGGAGAATCGTCGACCAGATCCAATCGCCCTGGATCCAGCCGCGCGGCAGGCCGGACCTCGACGAAGATCCGCCCCGGCTGGATTTCTTCCCCTTCGGCTTTGCCGTTGCCTTTTTTGCGCGCTCCAAAGCCGCCGTCCTCTCCTTCCCCATTGCAGCGAGCAGAGCTTGGGCGGAACAGCGGCACCGAGGAGGAAGCAGATGCGGCGAAGAAGAGGAGAAAGGGAAGGAATGGGAATGCACTGTGCAAAGACTCCCATCTGGTGCTTTATATGGACTCCATTCCGAGTGGCTGACTTGTGGGCCCAGGCTATCCAGTCAAATCGCGCAACAGCCGCGCGCGCAGTACGTGGCGAAAAAGGGAGGCGCGGAGATCAAGGCGACCTTGCCTAATCCGTCCCGATTACTGCGGCCTCTCCCGCCCCGCGCGCTTCCCCAAATTTGAATCCCGGAAGATCCGAAGTAGCAGGGCAACCTGTCAGGCAGAAGATTTTCTCCACATCAACACTCGAAGCTTTTCAGCAAAAGCTCACTCGACAAAATCAAGAATGGATCAAGGTGACTGAAAAAGAAGTTGAAGTCATCATGTTGTTCTCTGATCCTAACAAGGCGCTTCCGAAGCACAAATACTGAGTCGGGAGTATTTTCAACTCCTTCTCCACTCAAACCCTGAACCATTCGGGGGCTACTGATGAAGCTATGTACCTAGGGTAGGGTCATGGATCTGTCCAAGACATTCCCTCCCCAAGGACATCACCCTAAAGCCAGGGACATTCGAAGGATACCATCATCCACTCGACCAGAAACATTCCACTCGGAAGAATGATTGTCACTCGACCGTGACGAAAACCACTCGACGTACAAAAGATCTAAAGTCACTCAGCATATCAACGGTCGGGCATTTACTCATAGACTTTAATGACCATTTATGTCACTTTATTATTATTAGCGTTACCAGTAACGTCCTGTCTTAATGTACCTCAAACTCTGTGTAACTGAGGGCCGGAGGGATCTGGCGAACTCTATATAAGCCACCCCCTCCTCAGTGACAAGGGTTCGCACCCCCTGTAACACACACGCATATAATCCAGTCGACCGCCTCCGGGCACCAAGACGTAGGGCTGTAACTTCCTCCGAGAAGGGCCTGAACTTGTAAAACTCGTGCGTACAACTTCGCCATATCTAGGATCTTGCCTCTACATACCTACCCCCCATTCTACTGTCAGACTTAGAACCACGACACCGGCCCCCCTCCCAATTCGGATTGGGCTTGGGGGGGGGGGCGCCCCCTCCCTTGCTCCTTTCCCCGCCTTTCCACTAAAGCCCATTAAGGCCCATATACCTCCCGGGGGGTTCCGATAACCTCCCAGTGCTCCGGTATTATCTCGATCTCACCCGGAAGCATTCCGGTATCCAAATATAGTCGTCCAATATATCGATCTTTACGTCTTGACCATTTCGAGACTCCTCGTCATGTCCGTGATCACATCCGGGACTCCGAACTACCTTCGGTACATCAAAACACATAAACTCATAATATAACCGTCATCGAACTTTAAGCATGCGGACCCTACGGGTTCGAGAACTATGTTGACATGACCGAGACACGTCTCCGGTCAATAACCAATAGCGGAACTTGGATGCTCATATTGGCTCCTACATATTCTACGAAGATCTTTATCGGTCAAACCGCATAACAACATACGTTGTTCCCTTTGTCATCGGTATGTTACTTGCCAGAGATTTGATCTTCGATATCTCAATACCTAGTTCAATATCATTACCGGCAAGTTTCTTTACTTGTTCCGTAATACATCATCTCGCAACTAACTCATTAGTCACAATGCTTGCAAGGCTTATAGTGATGTGCATGACCGAGAGGGCCCAGAGATACCTCTCCGACAATCGGAGTGACAAATCCTAATCTCGAAATACGCCAACCCAGCAAGTACCTTGGGAGACACCTGTAGAGCACCTTTATAATCACCCAGTTATGTTGTGACGTTTGGTAGCACACAAAGTGTTCCTCCGGTAAACGGGAGTTGCATAATCTCATAGTCATAGGAACATGTATAAGTCATGAAGAAAGCAATAGCAGAATACTAAACGATCAAGTGGTAAGCTAACGGAATGGGTCAAGTCAATCACATCATTCTCCTAATGATGTGATCCCGTTAATCAAATGACAACTCATGTCCATGTCTAGGAAACATAACCATCTTTGATTAACGAGCTAGTCAAGTAGAGGCATACTAGTGACACTCTGTTTGTCTATGTATTCACACAAGTATTATGTTTCCGGTTAATACAATTCTAGCATGAATAATAAACATTTATCATGATATAAGGAAATAAATAATAACTTTATTATTGCCTCTAGGGCATATTTCCTTCAAGAAGGGCCTGAATTGGGCTGCGTCGGACGAGCTGACCGCGTTACAGACGCGCGTCCAGAGCATAGTGGACAAGAACATGAAGCTCGTCAACATGATCCAGGTGATGCTAGTTCGCCGGATCCTTCCATGCCAGAGCCGGGCCTGCAATTTGTGGGAGTTCGATCCAGCCGAGCACCAGACCCTGCAACATTTCTTCGGCGTCACGCACGAAGGCATCTGGAAGGTGCTCTTCAAGGCCAATGAGACGTGGCCGAAGGAAACCGAAGACCGTGGGTACAACCTAACCTATCCCGCCAGTCCAGTAAGTTTTTTATGTTTTCAAGGTATATCCTTTGCTCATATACTTAAGGAGAATGTTTGAGCTTCCCCATTTTACTTTTTCAGGGTTGGACAAAGAAGGTGGAGCGGATTCAGTGTCCGGCTCCACTGCCAGAAGACCCAGAAATCCCTCTTCTGACGAAGATGCTGGTTCCGGCGCCCTCCAAAGCGCCGGAGAAGAAGGCCAAGGAGACCCGAAGCGGTCTCCGTCGCAAGGGTGCTTCGTACGTGACATCCGAAGACACCGAGACCCACTCCTCTGCCGCCGAGGACGACGTCAAAGAGGAGGAAGAAAGCAACTCCCCCATGAGGGGGAAGGAAGAAGAGGGCGACGTTGAGGGAGTCCTAGACTAAGGGGTCCTCGGGCATCCGACCTGTTATGCATGGACCGGACTGATGGGCCGTGAAGATACAAAGACCGAAGACTTTCTCCCGTGTCCAGATTGGACTCTCCTTGGCGTCGAAGGCAAGCTTGGCGACCAAATATGACGATTCCTTTCTTCATAACCGACCTTAGGTAACCCTAGGCCCCTCCGGTGTCTATATAAACCGGAGGGCTAGGTCCGTAGAGGCCAATTTATCATAATCATAGTCATACAGGCTAGACTTCTAGGGGTTTAGCCATTACGATCTCGTGGTAGATCAACTCTTGTAACACTCATATTCATCAAGATCAATCAAGCAGGAAGTAGGGTATTACCTCCATAGAGAGGGCCCGAACCTGGGTAAACATTGTGTCCCCTGTCTCTTGTTACCATCGACCTTAGACGCGCAGTTCGGGACCCCCTACCCGAGATCCGCCGGTTTTGACACCGACATTGGTGCTTTCATTGAGAGTTCCACTGTGCCGTCGTCAAAAGGTTTTGATGGCTCCTTCGATCAGCCATAACGATGCTGTCCAAGGGGAAATCTTCCTCCCCGGACAAATCTTCGTATTCAGCGGCTTCACACTGCGGGCCAACTCGCTTGGCCATCTGGAGCAGATTGAAAGCCACGCCCCTGGCCATCAGGTCAGATTTGGAAGCTTGAACTACGTCACGGATATCTGCGGAGAGTTGATCTTCGACAGATTCGAGACCACGGCAGCCGCTCCCTGCCACCACGATGAACATGACGTAAATCCGTCATCGGATCACGCCCAGGAAATTGCGCCTGTAACTGCTCTGGCCTTAGATCTGGAACAGATCGCGCCATCTGAGGACGGGAAGCTCAACCCCGCCACAGAAGCTGCTGACTCAGTGGCGTTGGAGCCGCACACAGACTCAGCTTCGAGCGACACCTGTGTCACCGCAACCATGGACTCGTCTCCGGCTATAGGTTCCGGACCTTGTGCGTCCGCGTACGTCGAGCTTGATCGGTCATCGATCGTTGAATTCAGCTCCGCGGACATCTTCCAACACTCGCCCTTGGGCGACGCGCTAAGCTCATTAAAAAAATCTATCCTTAGCGGGGGAATCACAGCCGAATTATATCCGGTTCGAACTGGAGGCTGATGACGGAGAATTTCGTTCCCCACCCACCGCCCACTTCATAGCCACTGTCGAGGACTTAACCGACACGGTCGATTGCGGCTCCGAATACATCGACGATATGGACGACGATGCCGGAGAAGAAGAGGCCCAAAATCCGTCGTTTACCAGACGTTGGACGGCCACTTCCTCGTATGATGTATACATGGTGGATGCACCAAAAGAGAATAGCGGCAATGACCAGGAAGATCCAGTTGAGGATAAACCTCCTGAGATAAAACCAAACCGCTGGCGTCAGCGGCGCCGCTCTAAATCACGCCGCAGCAAAGACAGCAACACCGGCACAGGAGACGATAACACTCCGGACGATGCCGAAGACAGAGAAGATCCCGACGAACAAACTGCCGAACAGGACGATCGGGAAGATGGGCAAGTTAGCCCTGATGAACAGGACATAAACAAAGACTCGGAGGACAGTAATTATTTTCTGCTCTCCGAGGAGGAGGTGAGCCTCAGCAACGAGGATTTTATCATGCCTGAGGAACCTCTCGAGCAGGAGCGCTTTAAGCGCCAGCTAATAGCCACTGCAAGGAGCCTGAAAAAGAAGCAGCAACAGCTTCAAGTTGACCAAGATCGGCTAAACACGAATGGACTGATGTCCTAGTAGCTGAAGAGTATGACCTCAAGCGCCCATCCAAAAGTTACCCGAAGCACAAATTACTACCTCAGTTCGATGATGAGGCGCCGGATCCCGTACCATCATCTCACAATGCGGCTGACCGACCACCACGCGGTCGGGATAAAGCGGCAACTCAAGCCGAATATCAGCCCGCCCCGCCTCATCGTAAAGGCAGAGATAAAACAGCTCGTGGTCATACATATGACCTTCGGCAGAAACTGGACAATAGAGCAGGACATACTAGATCAATCTAAGGATCGCGAGGACGTGCCCCGACACGTGACGACGGCTACCTATTCGGACGAGACAAGCCTAGTCACGCCCGGGCCGAACACCGCAGACGGACTCCATCGGAGCTACGTCGCGATGTGGCCCGATATAGAGGTGCCGCACACCCTCTTTGCTTCACAGACGAGGTGATGGATCATGAATTCCCATAGGGGTTTAAACCCGTAAACATCGAATCATATGATGGGACAATAGACCCCGCGGTATGGATCGAGGATTTTCTTCTCCATATCCATATGGCCCGCGGAGATGACCTTCACAATACCTCCCACTAAAACTCAAAGGACCATCTCGGTACTGGTTAAACAGTCTGCCTGAAAACTCCATTGGCAGCTGGGAAGATCTGGAAGACGCCTTCCTCGATAACTTCCAGGGTATATATGTCCGGCCAGCAGATGCCGATGACTTAAGTCACATCGTCCAACAGCCCGGAGAGCCAGCCAAGAAGCTCTGGACTAGGTTCTCAATTAAAAAGAACCAAATCGTCGATTGTCCATACGCCGAAGCCCTTGCGGCCTTCAAACACAGCGTCCGGGACGAATGGCTCGCCCGCCACCTCGGTCAAGAAAAACCAAAATCCATGGCAGCCCTTACCGCTTTAATGACCCGCTTTTGCGCAGGAGAGGACAGCTGGCTCGCTCGTAGAAGCAACAGCGCCAGCGATCCGGGTACTTCAGAAGACCGAGACGGCAATGGCAAGCCACGACGCGATAAACACAAGCGTCACAATAATAACGAAATAACGCGAGACACGGTGGTTAACGCCGGGTTTAGTAGCTCCAAATCCGGTCAACGGAAAAAGCCATTCAAGGAAAATAGAGACGGACCATCCAATCTAGAAAGGATACTGGACCGGCCCTGCCAGATTCACAGCACCCCCGATAAACCAGCTACTCACACAAACAGAAGCTGCTGGGTCTTCGAACAAGCCAGCAAACTTAATGCCAAACACAAGGGGAAGCGGTCGCCCATTGATAGTGATGCCGAAGAGACTTGCCAGCCGAACACCAGGGTTCGGAAGCAATTTCCCCCGAAGTAAAAACCGTAAACATGGTATATGTGATGCACACCCCTACAAGGGAGCGCACTCGCGCACCATGGGACATATACGCCATAGAGCGGACCCCCCCAAAAATTAGTCATATCCGCCCCGACGGTCTGGCAGCTCTGATTATCGATCCAATTAGCGATGGGTTCCATCTCACGAAAGTCCTTATGGACGGCGGTAGCAGCCTCAATCTACTCTACAAAGACACTGTCCGCAAAATGGGCATTGATCCTTTAAGAATCAAGCCCACCACAACTATTCTCAAGGGAGCAATACCCGACGTAGAAACTCACTTCACGGGTTCTATCACACTGGAAGTCGTTTTCGGTTCGCCGAACAACTCCCGAAGCGAGGGCTTGACCTTTGATATTGCCCCGCCCCACAGTAGCTACCATGCACTTCTGGGCCATACCACTCTCGCTCGTTTTAATGCGGTCCCACTCCACACCCGCGTAAAGCTTAAAATGCCCGGTCCACGTGGCGTCATAACAGTAAATGGAAATACGGAACACTCCCTCCGTACAGATGAGCACACAACGGCTATTACGGCCGAAGTACAAAACGGCCTCATCAAGCCACATAACTCATCGGCCATTAAGCCGCCGGTCTCCACTAAATGGAACCGGTCAATCTCGGAGCTGGAATAGCAGTTCGGCCTCCACCGTTTGTCTTACACACTAGGGAGGTTTGCACCGTGCAACATAATTACGCACTCAAAATACCCTAGTCATCGGCGGAGGCACAATACGGAAAAGCTTACAAGCACTCCCATTTCCTCCTTTTCTTTTCTAAACACTTTGTATCTCTTGTTACAGGTGGCTCAAACATTGGTCATCTTACGGACTCTTTCGGAGTTCGGCTTCATACTCTTACCCATAGGTCATTCCTGTTAAGGAATCCCTCCACCGAGGCAAGGCAACGCAGACATGCGACATGAGGTCCAAATCATTTTGTGTAGACCATACTCTCTATTTCGAGCCTGTAAAGTACCTTCTCCCTCAGCCTTCGACCAGTGGCATGTCAAATAGCCTGGGTCGTGGCGTTGTTATTTGTACAATGGCAATTGACATATCAAACAAGTTCCAGTGAACATAATCCGTATCCAGTATTTGCTTCTTTTAAAGAGCTAAATTTTTCTAGTTATTTCACACTCGCCCTCGGCACAATCGCCAGGGACTCGATATGGGAACAAATGAGTTGCCGACAAAGTACGAACAGCTTTATAGCACACTTCGGCGTCACGAGTTTGGCCTTATATGCACCAGCTCCGAATCATGTCTTTGGTCAATAGTTGGGTTGCTTGGCTCGTGTGCTTACTACCTTACGTTCCGCTATATCGTCTAGGGTAGTAAAGGGAGAACTACTGCGATTGTGTCCCGGTTCATCCGGATGAGCACCTCAGTAGAGAAAGCCAAAAACTAACTGTCATGATACGGCGAGAGCTGGTCAACCACTCGATGACTTACTAGAATCTTTCGTGATTCTTTCTGTACTAAACGAAGGGCCGTTTCTAAGGTCACCCATGTAACGCACCGCATTCGGACAAACTGCGCACATACTAGGGGCTATATCGTAGACCCACCATAAAACTCCTATGGCTAAGTGAAAGTGTTAAAGCCCTATAGTCCGATTGCCTAGTTCGCCGCATTGACACCTCCTTTATGGACCAAGACGTTGGATTAAGAGTGATCAAGTGCTTTTCCGAACACCCCCGCATTTTACGCGAGGGGGCTGAAGCCGACGACTGGAAAACTTTCAAAATACAAAAAAACGGCCGCACAGGAGGAGCCAAAATTAAAGTATTATAATATTGTTTTTATAATCCCGATACATTTCACTCGAATATCATATCTTTCGAGCACTGACCCTCTATTAAGCGGGCACCCTCTAAGACATCCTCGAAATAATGCTCCGGCATTTGATGGTCCTTGCCTTCTAGTGGACTCTTCGCTGCAATATCGGTGGCCTTCATCTTCGCCCAGTACGTCTTGACGCGGGCAAAGGCCATCCGTGCACCTTCAATGCACGTCGACCGCTTAACGGCGTCGATACGCGGCACCAGATCAACAAGTCGTTGCACCAAACCGAAATAACTATTCGAAATTGGCTCAGCCGGCCACAGCCGGACTATGACGTCCTTCATGGCAGAGCCGGGTATCTTGTGGAGCTTGGCCCACTGGGCCATCTGCTCGTTCAGTAACAACGGACACTTTGGCGCGCCGAATTGTGACCAGAAAAGCTTCTCCGTTGCGCACCCTTCCTAAGCTTGGCAAAATTGTGCCGCATCGGAGGCACTCTTTGGCAAGTCCAAGAATGCATCTGGGGAGCTCCACATCTGATTAAGCTGGGCATACTTCGGATGACCGAATTTAGTCTGTAATAAAAAAAGGCTTACCGACCGCTATCTCCCCAGCTTGCCGGATCTCCTCCTGAGCCGCCCTAGACTCGGATCGGGCTTCTTTCGCCTCTCGTATGGCCTTGTCAAGGTCTTCCGCTTTGGCTTTGTTATCCCTCTCGAGGAATTCGCACCGGGCAGTGGTTTCTTTTAGCTCACGCGCCATAATAGAAATTCTCTCCTCACACTGGCGCCGAGCAGACTGTTCGGCTTTTAACTCATTAGCTGCCTTATTGGCAGCCAAATTACTCATCCAGGCTTGTTGCTTGGCTCGGGCAACTTCAGCCCGAAGGGTCTCCACCGCGGCAGCACCATCTGCAGTTATGCATTCCTCAGTATACAACCCTAGCTTTGTGCTCATGTTATCATACATACATATACTGACTGCCCCGAACACATACCTTGTGCCTCGTCGAGCCACCTGTTAATAAGCATGATGTCATCATCTGCCACATCAAGTTTTTCCTTCAGACCTGCAACCTCCATAGCGTGGGCAGTCATCATGAAGGTAACAACTTGTGTTTCAATTAATTAGACTATCTCCCGGGCATATTTTTTGATCCTCTGATCGCCTCCCTTTGGACGCCAACCAGAGTCTTAGGGGCTACTACCTATACACAGGTGCATTTTGCGTATAGAGCACAACTGAAAATATTATAGTACGTACCTCGAAGCCTCTTAGCAGGCTCATGAAGGCTTCGTTCAATCCGCTTTTCGTGGACAGAATCCTTCCAGCCACCGTACTCATTAAGGTACGATGTTCCTCCGAGACGGATGCATGTTGCAGCATGCCCATCATGGTATCCGGCGCCTTCGGATTCCTGGGGGTGGCCGTGGGAGCACAGACTCCCTTTGAAGGGGCATATTCACTTGACTCCGGAGTCGCCCCCGGCTGTAAACCGGATAGCCCGAGACCTTTATGGTTGATCCCCGTCGGGGCCGCACACCCCAGGCCCTGGGCGACTGAAGTTTCACCTTTGGGCGTTGTCTTCAATGTCCCCCGCACCACTTGTTGATCGGGAAGGATCCTCCGGGACGACTCCTCGAAGTCGTCCGCCCTATTGGGCGAGGAAACCCGTGGAGACGTTTCGCTCTCCATCATCTTTGGAAGCAGATCCCCCGAGGAGGAGGACTGTTGAAGAAGATTGCATGCCGGACTGCAAACATGTATATTAAATGTCACCCTGGTAATAGGAAGAGGAACGGGATATGTTTAAAACACCTTGATTCACTTACGATTCGGCTGAAGGCTTGTCCTTTTGGAGGAACTGTGCGACGATGTCGCCTTCCGAGCCCAAACCGCCTGACAGGGGCGTCTTGCCTCGCTTAGGAGCCTTTGCCTCCCAAACCTCGGAGGCGGCCCTTTTATTACTATCAGGAGAAAGGATGACAGCTTCTCCCTCTCTTTTGTCTTCGGAAAAAGGAGCCTTAATCTCCCTGGACACAGTGTTTGGTGTACCTCCGAGGCTACCCTTGACTCCCTCGCTCTCCTTATTGTCCTCCCTCATCGGCACTTGGCATGGCGCCGGGACCAGCATCCTTGTCAGCACGGGACTAGCTGAGTCTTCAGGGAGAGGGGCCGAACACCGGATTTGCTCCGCCTTCTTTATCCAGCCCTGGAAAAAGGTGGTTTTCTCAGTATCCTATTATGAGATGTTTAACTCAAACTGTGTTCGGAAGTCAAGGGCTTACCGAGGTATCCGGATGGTTGAAATCGAGGCCTATGTCCTCTGTTGTATCCGGCCATTGTTTTCGTGTCCCAAAAAATAACTTCCACATTCCTCTATGCGTTGCACCGAAGAAGTGTTGAAGGGTTCGTGGTCCTTCCGGATTGAACTCCCACATGCAGAGTGGTCGTCGCTGGCACGGGAGGACCCGACGGACTAACATTACTTGAATCATGTCGATGAGTTCGGTGTTCTTCTCAAAAAGACTCCGTATGCGGCTCTGCAGAGTCTGCACTTCATCAATTGACCCCTAGTCCAATCCCTTATTAACCCATGATGCGAGCTGAATTGCAGGGCTAAATCGGAATGCAGGTGTAGCTGCCCACTTGGTACCACGTGGTTCAGTGATGTAAAACCACTCCCGCTGCCATAAGTCGGAAGATTCTGAGAAGGATCCTTTAAGCCAAGGAGCGTTGATGAGTTTGCTCACTGCAGCACCACCGCACTCCGCTTGTTTCCCGTCGACTACCTTTGGCTTCACATTAAAGGTCTTAAGCCACAAGCCGAAGTGTGGGGGAACACGGAGGAAGGCCTCGCATGTGATAATGAACGCCGAGATATGAAGGAAGGAATCCGGAGTTAGATCGTGAAAATCTAGTCCGTAGTAGAACATGAGCCCTCGAACAAAGGGGTGGAGAGCGAACCCTAGCCCTCGGAGGAAGTGGGCGATAAATACGACCCTCTCACTAGATCTGGGAGTGGGAATAACTTGCCCTTGGGCAGGAAGCCTGTGGGGGATCTCCGCGGTTAGGTATCTTGCTTCCCGGAGCTTCGCAAGATCCTCCTCTGTGACAGAAGAAGCCACCCACCGACCTTGAGGGCTGGGTCCGGACATGACTGGAAAGCTTGAAGCAACTAAGCTGAAGCTTGGGTGATGGAACTCGAGGTTGGAAAGGTTGAGAAAAGGCTTGGCGCACAGGGGAAGGATGGGTCTTGTCCCCTTTATAAAGGCGATGAATATCGAACGCCTGCTCCTAAGCCTTAGAACTTGCCTACTCCTAAGGAATCATGCCAACCGAATGGTTGGGTAACCCACGCTCGTATTCATGAGAATCCCGCAATAAGGGGACACGATCTCTGCTTCGACAAGACGTGCCAATAAAACCGCGTCTCGAAACATGGGGCGTCAGACCAAAAATGGTTCAAAATAATGACCGGGTGATGACGTGGAGTCACATTACCAAAAGTTGTCAGCGGATTGTACTCGTGGAATATTATGCTCTCTGCGGTTGTGCGTGGAATTTGTTTTGCAGAACTGGACACGTTTGTTTTGTCCGAAGACTATCTTGGATTATTCGGGAAAGGGAACCCGCCTTGCAATGCCGAAGACAATCTGCGCGCCGGACACCTCGTTATTGAAGCCTGGTTCAGGGGCTACCGAGGGAGTCCTGGACTAAGGGGTCCTCGGGCGTCCGAACTATTATGCATGGGCCGGACTGATGGGCCATGAAGATACGAAGACCGAAGACTTTCTCCCGTGTCCGGATGGGACTCTCCTTGGCGTGGAAGGCAAGCTTGGCGACCAAATATGAAGATTCCTTTCTTTGTAACCGACCTTATGTAACCCTAGGCCCCTCCGGTGTCTATATAAACCGGAGGGCTAGGTCCGTAGAGGCCAATTTATCATAACCACAGTCCTACAGGCTAGACTTCTAGGGTTTTAGCCGTTACGATCTTGTGGTAGAACAACTGTTGTAACACTCATATTCATCAAGATCAATGAAGCAGGAAGTAGGGTATTACCTCCATAGAGAGGGCCTGAACCTGGGTACACATTGTGTCCCCTGTCTCCTGTTACCATCAACCTTAGACGCGCATTTCGGGACCCCCTACCCGAGATCCGCCGGTTTTGACAGCGACAGGCCTCCACGCGTCTGGAGGCCGAGGCGTCCAAGAAGGGGAAGGTCTCCCTCGCGGATAACTCCGTGTGGGACATGGACAACAGCCCAGAGCGGCGCCCCTGAGATAAGCCCCTGGCTGAATCGTGAGTACTCAAAGACCCAGATGCATTCATATATCCAACCTCTCTACTTTATAGTTTTAACATGTTGAATCATGCACTTGCAGTCCGGCTTGTTCCGTCCTCGAGCGATCCTCATCTTCGGGGAATTCGCTGGACCCGCAGGTGATGGACAGCAGGTCCCTTCTGGCGGCCTCCTCTCCCAGGGCCATGGATGACACTGAGGTGTTGTCCCGAAGGATCCCAGGCCAGGGAGATACGCAGGAGGCCGTCAGGGCAGCGCCAGAGGGTGAAGCCTCGGCCGCCGGACACACGGGGGAGTAAATCCCCATGGATACCGGTGGTGGGGGCCATGTCCAATTCGGTCCGCAGCGGAATACGGTCCCGGAGACTAGTATGGCTCCTGAATCCGGCAGGCAGCCTCCCTTGAAAGAAGGAGGTGTGCCCATTCCGCCGGTGACCTCTGTCCAACCAGAGGCACCGGATACTCTACTGGAAGCGCTGCAAAGTGCTTCCATTGTTGAGGAACACCGTACCCTTATGGGTACGGTGATTGAGAAGATTCAGTCGCAATGAGCGGACTGACCAAAGCCTGCACAAGCCTTCTAACGGGCTTTGAGTTAAGCAACACGATTGTGTAAAAAGAATGTCACTGTATAGACAGTAGCCCCTGAGACTCTGTCCGGTGTTTGGAAAGAAAAGCCGGACAGAGGATCAACCAATTTTCGCAGGAGACTAACCAAATGCGTCATGTGCATAAGCAGGCGTCGTTACTGGCTGCGACCTCTCAGAATGCTGAGGTTTTCGGACTGAAGCAGAGTCTGGAGTGGGCCGAGGAGGCGCTCGGCCGCGTAAAAAAGCAGCTAGAGGAGAAACAAGGTATGCAATGACCTTCTGTATATCAGAAAGGATAGATGATTTGTAATGACCGTAGTGCCATGATATTTGTAGGAGCGGCGACCAAAGTGGAGGCCCTTAAAAAGGCGCTGGCCGAGGCCAAGAAGAAAGCGGCAAAGGAGCAAGCCGCCCGTGAAAAACACGAGGCCAGGGTTGATGAGGTCCAACAGGAGCTCCAGGACGGTGTTAAGAAATGCGAGTCCTTGGAGCGCAAGAGTGCGGATCAAGAGTCCGAACTCGCCAAGGCTCGCCAGAGTGCACAAGATGCCCTGGTGGAAGCCCAGGGCACCCTCCAGGGAATTCAAGACGCCAAGAAAATCACGGTGGGTAAGGCATTCATTGTGCAAAGCAAATATGTGAAGAAGAGGTATCTCTTACTAACCCGGATTTGGAGTTCTCCAGGGGCGTTTACGGATCTGCCGCGCAGTGTATCTGACGCTGTGGAATTCTTTTGGGCCGAAGAGGGGAGCTCGACGGAGAAGCTGTTCTGGTCGCAATACCTTGCGCCAGAACATCCGGTGCCCTTTAGCGATCAGCTAAAACAGCTGGTCGAACTGCATAGGGTGGCCGAACTAGCCATGAAGGATTTAATAATCCGGCTATGGCCTGCCGAAGCCATACCCGGCAGCTACTTCGGGCTCGTGAAGCGGCTGGTCAGTGCCTGCCCTCGGCTTGACGCCATCAAGCAGTCGTTCTGCATTGAAGTTGCGCGGATGGCCTTCGCCCGTGTCAAGGTGCAGTGGGCAAAGATGGATGCCGTCAAGCTCGCGACCGAGGGACCGCCCGCTGTAAAGGAGCACCGCACGCCCGAGCGGTATTTTGGTGATGTCCTGGAGGGATCCCGCATTGTAGCGGAGCAATGTGCTAAGGATATTATTTTTGAATGAATACATTCATGTTATCCTGTCCTGTATTATGAAACAAAGCCGTTATGTAATATAATGCTTGTTTATTATTTGAAAATTTACCTCATGTGCAGCCGTTTTCATTAAATCTGAGAGTTGGCCAGTCGTCGGCTTCAGCCCCCATGTAAGTAGTATGGGGGTGTTCGGGATGGAATCTAAACACTCTTGATCCAAAGGTTTGGTCCATGAAGGAGGTGTTTAGCGCAACGAACCAGGCAATCGGACTATGTGGCTTTATCACCCTCACTTAGCCATAGGAGTTTGACAATAGAAATTTAGGTGCAGCCCCTAGTGTTCTTAAGTCCGAACTTCGGGTGCTGTAAACAACTGTTCGGATAAAAACCGATTCATCGCATAATGTGGAAACAATCGCAAAAGATTTGTAACCTCTCGAATAGCTGACTGGCTTTCTCTACTGAGGTGCTCATCCGGATGAACCAGGACACAATCATAGTAGTTCTCCCTTTACTACCCTAGCCGATAGAGCGGAATGTAAGGTAGTAAGCACAGGAGTCGGGCAACCCAACTATTGACCAAAGACATGATTTGGAGCCGATGCATATAATGCTAATGTTCGGGGTGTCGAACTATACTGTAAAAAGGTGTTCGGACTTTGGTCGCCGTGTTATGGGGCGTAATGAAGCCCCTGGCGAATTAAGGCGTACTAGAGTGTACGGGTGCAATTGATAAGAATATCAAGAAAGAATGAAGCGATATGCCAATGCCTCAGAAATTGGGCCGCAAACTTTTTCCATTATAGTTTGATTAATACGTCAAAGCGTATTTGTACAAATAGTGTGATAAGCAACAGGGCTATTTAACATGCCACGACCAAGAAAGAGCTGCGTGTGGGTCCTGAAAACAGGCATAACGATGGTTTAAAGAGACCACCTGGAAATTCCCTTATACATCAATGCTTCTTGCCATCTTGGTGTATCCGTCCCTTGATAGGTGCGACAATCAGGCCACCAGGAAAGGCGTGGAAAAAGGAAACCTAAAAAAGATGAAAAAGAAAAAGTGAAAGTATGTGGGTCCAGAGAAGGTTGAGCCGTGTTATGGACCACAATCTGGTTATGCCTCCATCTATGCCCATGGTATTTTAAGTGCGTAGTTATGTACGCGCGGTACGAACGCCGCCGTTTTGGTCCGGACTGGGACGGAGGCCGAATTGCTAGTCGAGCTCTTGGCAAGCAGGACTGTCCTGCTGCAGAGTAGTTCGGACTCGTTTGACAGTGTCCGGGAGCTTGGCCGCCGAATTAAGGTTCGGTTTGAAAAGGTCGCTCTGTACTTCTGCCGCTAGGGCCGCGGTGTGCTCCTCGGTGCGGAGGGAGCGCTCCGTATTTCCATTAACTGTTATGACACCGCGTGGTCCGGGCATCTTGAGCTTCAGATAAGCATAGTGTGGCACGACATTGAATCGAGCAAATGCAGTTCGTCCGAGCAGTGCGTGATAGCCGTTGCGGAAGGGGACGATATTGAAGATCAATTCTTTGCTTCAGAAGTTGTCCGGGGATCCGAAGACCACCTCCAGTGTGATTAAGCCCGTACAGCGGGCCTCTACACCTGGTATGACTCCCTTAAAGGTGGTTTTTGTGGGCTTGATCCTGGAGGGATCGATACCCTTTTTGTGCACTGTATCTTGATAGAGCAGGTTTAGGCTGCTACCACCGTCCATGAGGACTCGCATAAGATGGAATCCATCAATGATTGGGTCGAGGACCAGTGCGGCTGAACCACCATGACGGTTACTGGTCGGATGGTCCCTGCGATCGAAAGTGATCGGATAGGACGACCAAGGCTTGAACTTTGGGGTGACTGGCTCCATCGCGTAGACATCCCTAAGTGCGTGCTCGCGCTCCCTCTTGGGGTATGGGTAGCGTATATCATGTTCACCGTTTTAACTTGGGGGGGGACTTCTTCTGTCCCCCTGTGTTTTGTGGCTGGGGCTCCTCGTCATCTTCCTCGCTTTGGGACCCCTTCTCCTTGTTCTTGGCATTTAACTTGCCGGCCTGTTTGAAAACCCAACAGTCTCTGTTGGTATGATTGGCTGGTTTATCAGGAGTGCCGTGGATTTGGCATGGACGATCGAGTATGCGGTCTAGGGTGGATGAGCCCGGATTGTTTCTTTTATATGGCTTCTTCCGCTGACCGGACTTAGAGCCACTGAATCCGGTGTTGACCGCCGTATCATCGGTGTTGTCACTGTTGTTTCGACGCTTGTGTCTGTTGCGTTGGGACTTGCCGTTGCTATTTCTTGCTTCAGAGGTGCCGGCGTCGCTTGCATTGTTATTGCTACATGCCAGCCAACTATCCTCGCCCATGCAAAAACGGGTCATGAGTGCCGTGAGGGCTGCCATGGACTTCGGCTTTTCTTGGCCGAGGTGACGGGAGAGCCATTCGTGGCGGATGCTATGCTTAAAGGCCGCTAGGGCTTCGGCATCCAGGCAGTCGACGATCTGGTTCTTTTTAGTTAAGAAAATAGTCAAGAATTTCCTGGTCGACTCTCCGGGCTGTTGAACTATGTGACTTAAGTCGTCGGCATCTGGAGGTCGAACATATGTACCTTGGAAGTTGTCGAGGAAGGCGTCTTCCAAGTCCTCCCATCTGCCAATTGAATTTTCGGGCAGACTGTTCAACCAGTACCGAGTTGGTCCCTTGAGTTTTAGCGGTAGGTTTTTCATGGCATGAAGATCATCACCACGGACCATATGGATATGGAGAATAAAATCCTCAATCCATACCGCGGGGTCCGTTGTCCCGTCATATGATTCGATGTCACTGGTTTAAACCCTTCCGGGAATTCATGGTCCATTACTTCATCAGTGAAGCAAAGGGGGTGTGCGGCGCCTCTGTATCGGGCCAAGTCACGACGTAGCTCGGCTGGAGTTTGTCTGTGGTGTTCGGCCCAGGCGTGGTTATGTTTGTCACGTCTGACCGGATGGCCATTGTCGCGCGCCGGGGCGTGCCCCCGCGATCCGTAGATCGATCTGGTCTGACCTGCTCTGCTCTTTAGGTCATGCCTCAGGTCATATGTGTATCCCCGAGCTGTTGTGTCTCTGTTTTTGCGGTGGGTAGTGTGGGCTAGTGTTCGGCCTGAGTTGCCGCTTTGTCCCGGCCGCGTGGTGGTCGGTCAATCGCATTACGCGCTGGTAGGACGGGCTCCAGCGCCTCGTCGTCGAATTAGGGTAACAATTTGTGCTTCGGGTAACTTTTGGTTGGGCGCTCGAGGCCATATTCCTCGGCTGCCACGACATCAGTCCATCTATCGTTGAGCAGGTCTTGATCAGCTTGAAGCTGCTGCTGCTTCTTTTTCAGGCTCCTTGTAGTGGCTATTAGCCGGCGCTTAAAGCGTTCCTGCTCGAGAGGTTCCTCACACACGATAAAAACCTCGTTGCCGAGGCTCACATCATCCTCGGAGAGCGGAAGATAATTGCTGTCCTCTGAGTCTTCATGTATGGCCTGTTCATGAGGGCTAACTTGCCCATCTTCCCGATCGTCCTGTTCGGCAGTTTGTTCGTTGGGGTCTTCTCTGTCTTCAGCACCGTCTGGAGTGTTATCGTCTCCTGTGCCGGTGTTGCTGTCTTTGCTGCGGCGTGATTTAGAGTGGCGCCGCTGACGCCGGCACTTTGGTTGTATCTTAGGAGGTTCATCCTCAACTGGATCTTCCTTGTCATTGCCACTATTCTCTTTTGGTGCATCCACCATGTATACGTCGTACGCGGAGGTGGTCGTCCATCGTCCGATGAACGGCGGGTTTTCGGCCTGCTCCTCTCCAGCATCGTCGTCCATACCGTCGATGTCTTCGGAGCCGTAATCGAGCATGTCTGTTAAGTCTTTGACAGTGGCTATTAAGTGGGCAGGGCGTGGGAAGCGAAATTCTCCGTCATCAGCCTCCGGTTCGGAAAGGATATAATTCAGCTCTGAGTCCCCTGGTAAGGAGAGTGTTTTTAATGAGTTTAGCTCATCGCCCAAAGGTGAGTGCCGGAAGATGTCCGCGGAGCTGAACTCGATGATCGGCGCCTGATCGGGTTCGATGGGCGCGGATGTACGCGGTCCGGAGCCTATGGCCGGAGATGAATCCGAGGTTCCGATGACACAGGCCCCGCTTGAGGTTGGATCTGTGTGTGGCTCTAACACCGCTGAGTATGCAGCCTCCGCGATGAGGTTGAGCTTCCCGTCCTCGGACGGCGCATCCTGCTCCGGATCCAGGGCCAGAGCACTTACACGCGCTATCTCCTGGGCATGGTCCGATAACAGATTTAGGTCATGTCCATCGTGGTGGCAGGGATCGGCCGCCATGGACTCGAATCCGTCGAAGATCAAGTCTTCGCGGATATCGGCAACGTAATTCAAGCTTCCAAACCTGACCTGATGGCCAGGGGCGTAGCTGCCGATCTGCTCTAGATGGCCAAGCGAGTTGGCCCGCAGTGCGAAGCCGCCGAATACGAAGATCTGTCCGGGGAGGAAGATCTCCCCCTAGACTGCATTGTTGTAGATGATTGACAGAGCCATCGAACCTTTTGGTGACGATGCAGCGGAACTCTCAATGAAAGCACCAATGTCGGTGTCAAAACCGGCGGATCTCGGGTAGGGGGTCCCGAACTGTGCGTCTAAGGTTGATGGTAACAGGAGGCGGTGGACACGATGTGTACCCAGGTTTGGGCCGTCTCTATGGAGTTAATACCCTACTTCCTGCTTGATTGATCTTGACGAATATGAGTATTACAAGAGTTGATCTACCACGAGATCGTAATGGCTAAAACCCTAGAAGTATAGCCTGTATGATTATGATTGTCCCTATGGACTAAAACCTCCGGTTTATATAGACACAGAGGGGACTAGGGTTGTACAAAGTCGGTTACAGAGAAAAAGATCTTCATATCCGTACGCCAAGCTTGCCTTCCATGCCAAGGTGAGTCCCATCCGGACACGGGTGAAAGTCTTCGGTCTTGTATCTTCACAGCCCAACAGTCCGGCCCATGTCAACAGGTCGGACATCCGAGGACCCCTTAATCCAGGACTCCCTTAGTAGCCCCTGAACCAGGCTTCAATGACGAGGTGTCCGGCGCATAGATTGTCTTCGACATTGCAAGGCGGGTTCCTCCTTCCGAATACTCCAAGATAGTCTTCGGACGCAATGAACGTGTTCGGATCTGCAACACAAGTTCCACACACACAGCCGCAGAGCCTAGCCGCCGTGCCGTGGTAGTGGAGCTGCCAGCAGTCGAACTCCACGGCCGCGAGCTCGGCCGTGTGGAAGCTACCGAGCCACCGGCGGGTGTGGGTCTCCCGATCTGTAATCTCGGCGACCCACGTCCCCCACCGCCGCTGCTAGACCCCGAGGTAGGACCTCGTCGGCTCTCGGGTCCGAGGGAGGACGGGGAAGTCCTCGAACCGGCATAGGGGCGCGGTAGCGGACGGATCGGGGGACCGGCAATGGCGGATCGAGCCCGCGAAGGACGAAGGGGACACATCGGCGGCCACCTTGCCGGCGTCGGGCGAAAAGGCCGTGATAAACCTCTTTTTGGCTATTGGCTCCTCGAGCTCCCCGGCACACAGGCAGTGGTTGAGGATGGAGGCGCCGGCGATGGCGGCGACCTACCAATCGTTTCGAGTTGTGTGTGTCTGTGTGAGCG